>NW_026850526.1:0-110533 GCF_030869225.1 Colletotrichum abscissum
GCGATTCGGTCCAGTCCAGCCGGGGCCATGCATAGTCTCAAGTAAAGTTGAGCTGACAAGCCCAAGACTTTCCAATGTCGTATCGGCACAACTACGCAGTAGATTGACTAACCCTTTAGTTCGTCTTACCCTAACCCTAACCCTAACCCTAACCCTAACCCTAACCCTAACCCTAAGTAACCCTAACCTTAGTTACTACTTAACGACTAAAAAAACTTCAAAATTTTACCCAATTCTTTCGGTTATTACTTACTAACCTTAACTTTCCGAAATTTTAACTAATTCTTATAATTAGTATTTAGTAAATAAAATATTTATAAGGTTTTATTTTAAAATATCTAATACTATATTTATAAATTTATTATTATTATAACTATATTAATTAACTTTATTATATTTTATCCTATTTATATATAATAATTAAGAAGGGTATCGGGGTTATAAAACTATCTAGCCTTATATATATTTTTATTTATATTAAAAAGGGGGGAGTTATTTTAAATAATCTATCCTCTTAAGGGAAATATAATATCGTAGTTAAAAAGGACTTCTAATTTAATAAAACGTAGTTATAATTACTTAGCCTCCCGTAGCCTAACTATATCTTACGTAATACTAATAATATAATTACTAAGATTTATACTCGCTAGCGTCTTTTATTATAACGCGTACCTCGCTCTTATTTTTAACTTCTAAAAAATAATAACTACTTTTTACGTATTATAATACCCGTAATAACCTAAATAAAATATACGTTATAATATTTTAGTAAAATACTTTTTATCAATTTTTAAAGTCTTCTTAATAGTAGGTACTTTTTATAACTTATGTTCTATTTATTTTTTATTTTAAGTTTAATTATTTTTAAGTTTAATTAATTAGAATTACGTTACGTCGTATTAGGCTATTATTTTTATAAGTTAACTTATTTCTATTGGTTATTACGTAATAAACGAAAAAACATAGTAAGTTTATATAATTTTTTTAGTTACTACGCGACGGATAAAAGAATATCGTAAGTTTACTATATACTTTTAATTACTACGTAACGGATAAAAGAATTTTAAGATTTTAGTTAATTATTTTATTTAATACTTAGTGACCGAAAGGATTACTAAGATTTTAATTAATTCTTTTATTTAATACTTAATAACTAAAAGGATTATTAAGATTTTAGTTAATTCTTTTATTTGCGACCTAGTATATAAAAGAATTTATAAGTACTCGATTCTTTTATTTACGACCTAGCGAATAAAAGAATTTATAAATACTCGATTCTTTCGTTTACTATATAGCGAACGAAAGAATTTTAAAATTTTAGTTAATTTAAGATTTTAGTTAATTCTTTTGTTCGCGACCTAGCGTATAAAAGAATTTATAAGTACTTAATTCTTTCGTTTACTACATAGCGAATAAAAGAATTTTAAAATTTTGGTTAATTTAAGATTTTAGTTAATTCTTTCGTTCGTAACTTAGCGTACGAAAGAATTTATAAGTACTCGATTCTTTTGTTTACGACTTAGCGAACGAAAGAATTTATAAGTACTAGATTTTTTTATTTACGACCTAGCGAACGAAAGAATTTCGAGATTTTAGTTAATTCTTTTGTTAGTAACCTAGTATACGAAAGAATTTATAAGTACTCGATTTTTTTATTAATAACCTAGCGAATAAAAGAATTTCGAGATTTTAGTTAATTTAAGATTTTAGTTAATTTTTTTATTCGCGACCTAGCGTATAAAAGAATTTATAAATACTCGATTCTTTTATTAGCGACCTAGTGAATAAAAGAATTTCGAGATTTTAGTTAATTTAAGATTTTAGTTAATTCTTTCGTTCGTAACCTAGCGCATAAAAGAATTTATAAGTACTTAATTCTTTTATTTATTATATAGCGTATAAAAGAATTTATAAGTACTCGATTCTTTTGTTTACTATATAGCGCATAAAAAAATTTATAGGTACTCGATTTTTTTATTTACGACTTAGTAAATAAAAGAATTTATAAGTACTCGATTCTTTTGTTAGCGACCTAGCGAATAAAAGAATTTTGAGATTTTAGTTAATTTAAGATTTTAATTAATTCTTTCGTTCGTAACCTAGCGTATAAAAGAATTTATAAGTACTCGATTCTTTTGTTAGCGACCTAGCGAATAAAAGAATTTCGAGATTTTAGTTAATTTAAAATTTTAGTTAATTCTTTTATTCATAACCTAGTATACGAAAGAATTTATAAGTACTCGATTTTTTTATTTACGACCTAGCGAACAAAAGAATTTATAACTACTCGATTCTTTTATTAGCGACCTAGTAAACAAAAGAATTTCGAGATTTTAATTAATTTAAGATTTTAGTTAATTTTTTCGTTCGCGACTTAGCGTACAAAAGAATTTATAAGTACTTAATTCTTTTGTTTATTATATAGCGTATAAAAGAATTTATAAATATTCGATTCTTTCGTTTACGACTTAATAAATAAAAGAATTTATAGGTACTCGATTCTTTTGTTAGTAACCTAACGAACAAAAGAATTTTAAGATTTTAGTTAATTTAAGATTTTAGTTAATTCTTTCGTTTGCGACCTAGCGTATAAAAGAATTTATAAATACTCGATTCTTTTGTTTATTATATAGCGAATAAAAGAACTTTAAGATTTTAGTTAATTCGTTTAGTTATTACTTATTAAATAAAAGATCTTTTAGGCATTACTTATTAAATAAAAGAATTTCTTAAGTTTTATTTAATTTTTTTTAGTAATTACTTAATAGCTCAAAGAATTTCGTAAACTTATTTACTTATTTTCCTTTATATTAAATTATTTAAAAAACTTTTTTTTATTTATATTAAGCGGCTATAGTAGTAAAGTAATATTAAGTAGCTACGGTGGTAAAGTAATATTAAGTAGCCACGGTAATAAAGTAATATTTAGTAGCCACGGTAGTAAGGTAATATTTAGTAACTACGGTAGTAAAATAATATTATATTTTATAAATAAAAAAAAATAATTTATTTATATATATTAAAAAGTAATAACTAAGTAGTTATAATATAATAATACTTTTATTAATTTCTCGCTTTTTTAAAATATACCCTATTTTTAAATAAAAAGTATGCGAAATTCTTAAAATTTCCTAAACCTAAGCCCATTTAGCCTACTTAATAGTATACTAATCCTTTTTTATAGTATTACTTCTTATAGCATATATATTACGCCGTACCGCGGGCCTATTAAAATTATAGCTTATTTTAAAAATTTATAAGCGTAAGTAAGTAATTATACCGATCCCCGTTCTTCTTAAGTAAAATATACTAATAATACTTTTATATAACGCTATTTATAACGCTTATACTATACCGTAGGGCCGCGTTACCCTATATTACTTTTTAACTTTTATAAACCTCTACTTTTTATTATTACCTATTATTTTATAACGCCTATATTTATTTACTCTATTATTTTTAAGTACCGGGGCCGCTATTATATTACTAAGCGGGCTACCTAACTACGTAGTAACGCTAGGTCTCTAAACCCTTATAACCTTTAGCTTTTAAATTTATTATTACCTATTATGCCCGAAGCGATTACTTCTAGAGCTATTATTTCTAAAGCTATTATTTCTAAATCCGTAGCCCCTAAAACTATAGCCTCTAAAAAGCTATTATTTTTAAAATAGTCGCTTCTAAAACTATAGCCTCTAAAGCTATTATTTTTAAAGAGCTATTACTTTTATAATAATCGCTTCTAGAGCTATAGTTTCTAAAACTATTATTTTTAGAGAGCTATTATTTTTATAATAGTCGCTTCTAGAGCTATAGCTTTTAAAACTATTACTTTTAGAAGGCTATTATTTTTAAAGTAGTTATTTCTAAAGCTATAGCCTCTAAAGCTATAGCTTTTAGAGGGCTATTATTTTTAAAATAGTCGCTTTTAAAGCTATAGCCTCTAAAGTTATAGCTTCTAGAGCTATAGTTTTTAGGGCTATAGCTTATATAGTACTTCTATATTTTTAAAGTACGTCGAGCCTTTTAAAGTAGTAAAAAAGAGGGGCGCGTTTTAGTAACGATAATAATACTAAGGTATAGCTACTACGCCCTAGAGCCCGTAAAGATACTTAATTATACCCTATTACTCTTAGAGAGAGCTATTATATTATAATAAGTAAGCGTTATAGTTTTGTATTTACTTATAGTACCCGTATATAATAGCCTAGGCCCGGTCTATATAGGCCCCTTAGCCTAGGTCTAGACTCTTAACGGACCTTAGCCGAGGGGCCCGGACCGGTATTTTAATATAATTACGGGGTACCTAAGGCGCTAGCGTTTATAATATTACCTTATTATAATACGGTTATTAAAAAGTAGTTACGGTAGTAATAAGTATATTCGTAGCTTCTTAGCTAGCTAAGGGGGAGGGTATTTATACTAAATCGTATTAAGAGCTTTACCCGCCCATACTACGCTAACACTAGCTACCGGGGGGGGGCTTATTATTAATATTATTAGCCTAAATTATATTTTAAAAAAATAGAGCCCCGAGCCGCCTCTTTATTATTTTTATTAGTCCTTATACTTTTTAAATATAGTATACTAATACTTTCGAATAGTGCTATTTATAATACTTATATTACGCCGTACTTACTAAAGTTATAGCGTATTTCGATTATTTATAAACTAAAATAAGTAATTATACTAGGCCCCGTTACTTTTTAATATAATATATTAACGCTCTTATATAGCGCCGCTCTTTACGGTGCTTATATTTTATTATACCTCGAGCTTATTAAAATTATAGTATACTTTAGTTATTTATAAACTAAGGTAAGCTACTATACTAAGCCCCGTTACCCTCTAATATAATATACTAATACTTTTATATAGCGCGCTATTCTTATTAGTACTTATACTGCGCCGTACTTATTATACTTCGGGTTAGTATTTATAAAGTATTATAGAGCTTTTTAAAATAGTATATATTCTATATTAAAAGAGCTTTTACTACGCTACCTAAAGGCTTTAGTTATTACGCTCTAATTTTTAATTATAGTACTTAAAAGCTTTAGTTATAGCCCTAGGGCTTTAATTATAGTACTTAACTACTTCGGCTATAACGCTTAGCCTATAGCTATAATACCTATAGCCTTTAATTTTTAACTATAGTACTTAACTTTTTATTTTTAGTTATAATACTTACGAGCTTCGGCTATAGCCCTACTATACCTTTAGCTATAGTATTTAACTTTCTATCTTTAACTATAGCCCCCTATTATACTTTTAGTAACTACGTAACTAAAAACCTTTAGCTATAGTACTTAACTTTTTATTTTTAGTTATAGTACTTATAAGCTTTAGCTATAGGCCTATTATATTTTTAGCTACGTAGCTAAAAACCTTTAGTTATAATACTTAACCCCTGCTCGACTTTTTATTATAACGCCCTATAACTTTTAGTTATATAGTTAATTAAGAACTTTTAGTTACGGCGCGCTATATAACTAAAACTAAAAACTTTTAATTACGGCTATAGTGCGCTATATAATTAGAATTAAAAACTTTTAGCTATAGCTATAACGCTTAACTTTTTATTTTTAATTATAGTACCTATAAGCTTTAGCTATAAGCTTATTATATTTTTAGCTATATAGCTAAAGTATTTAGCTACGGTTATAGTACTAAACTTTTTATTTTTAGCTATAATATTTACGGGCTTTAGTTATAAGCTTATTATATTTTTAGTTACGTAACTAAAAACCTTTAGCTATAGGCTTATTATATTTTTAGCTACGTAATTAAAAACTTTTAGTTATAGTGCTTAATTATATAACTTTTTATTATAGCGCCCTATAACTTTTTATTATATAGCTAGAGTTTTAATTATAAACTTATTATAGACCTTTAGCCCGCATAGCTTAGAACTAAAACCTAACTTTTAACTACGGTACTTCTGAGCTCGGACTACTACTACCCCCGCTCCCGCCCCTAGCTACTTACTAATTAGCTTTAGCTACCCCATAACTTTTAGCCGCGCCGCGTATTAAGCTAAGGATTATTAAAATTTTAATTAATTTTTTTATTCATAACTTAATATATAAAAGAATTTATAAATACTAAATTCTTTCGTTTACGACCTAGCGAATAAAAGAATTTTAAAATTTTAGTTAATTTAAGATTTTAATTAATTCTTTCGTTAGCGACTTAGTAAATAAAAGAATTTCGAGATTTTAGTTAATTCTTTTATTTACGACTTAGCAAATAAAAAGATTTCGAGATTTTAGTTAATTCTTTTATTTACGACCTAGCGTACAAAAAAATTTATAAGTACTCGATTCTTTTATTAATAACTTAGCGAATAAAAGAATTTATAAGTACTAGATTCTTTTATTTACGACCTAGCGAATAAAAGAATTTTAAAATTTTAATTAATTTAAAATTTTAGTTAATTTAAGATTTTAGTTAATTCTTTTGTTTGCGACTTAGCGTATAAAAGAATTTATAAGTACTTAATTCTTTCGTTCGTAACCTAGTATATAAAAGAATTTATAAGTACTAAATTCTTTCGTTAGTAACTTAGCGAACGAAAAAATTTCGAGATTTTAATTAATTCTTTCGTTTACGACCTAGCGAATAAAAGAATTTCGAGATTTTAGTTAATTTTTTTATTTACGACCTAGTATATAAAAGAATTTATAAATACTCAATTCTTTCGTTCGCAACCTAGCGTATAAAAGAATTTATAAGTACTAAATTCTTTCGTTAGCAACTTAGCAAATAAAAAAATTTCGAGATTTTAGTTAATTCTTTCGTTCGCAACTTAGTAAACGAAAGAATTTTAAAATTTTAGTTAATTCTTTTGTTCGTAACTTAGCGAGTAAAAAAATTTCGAAATTTTAGTTAATTCTTTTATTTATAACTTAGTATATAAAAGAATTTATAAGTACTCGATTCTTTTATTAGCAACTTAGTAAATAAAAGAATTTTAAAATTTTAGTTAATTCTTTTATTTACGACCTAGCGAACGAAAGAATTTTAAGATTTTAGTTAATTCTTTTATTCGCGACTTAGCGTATAAAAAAATTTATAAGTACTCGATTTTTTCATTAGTAACTTAGTAAATAAAAAAATTTATAAGTACTTAATTCTTTTATTTATTATATAGCACATAAAAGAATTTATAAGTATTTAATTCTTTTATTAGCGACCTAGCGAACGAAAGAATTTATAAGTACTTAATTCTTTTATTTACTATATAGCGAACGAAAGAATTTATAAGTACTCAATTCTTTTATTTATTATATAGCGCACGAAAGAATTTTAAGATTTTAGTTAACTTAAGATTTTAGTTAATTCTTTTATTTGCGACCTAGCGTATAAAAAAATTTATAAATACTAGATTCTTTTATTAGCGACCTAGCGAACAAAAGAATTTCGAGATTTTAATTAATTCTTTTATTTATAACTTAATATATAAAAAAATTTATAAGTACTTAATTCTTTTGTTCGCAACCTAATATATAAAAAAATTTATAAATACTTAATTCTTTTATTTACTATATAATAAGTAAAAGAATTTATAAGTACTCGATTCTTTCGTTTATTACATAGCGCACGAAAGAATTTTAAGATTTTAGTTAATTTTTTTAGTTATTACTTATTAAATAAAAGATCTTTTAGGCATTACTTATTAAATAAAAGAATTTCTCAAGTTTTATTTAATTTTTTTTAGTGATTACTTAATAGCTTAAAGAATTCCGTAAACTTATTTACTTATTTTTATTTATATTAAATTATTTAAAAAACTTTTTTTTATTTATATTAGGCGGCCATAGTGGTAAAGTAATATTAGGCGGCTATAGTAATAAAATAATATTAAGTAGCTACGGTAGTAAAGTAATATTAAGTAGCTACGGTAGTAAAGTAATATTTAGTAACTACGGTAGTAAAATAATATTATATTTTATAATTAAAAAAAAATAATATATATATATATATTAAAAGTAATAACTAAGTAGTTATAATATAGTAATACTTTTATTAATTTCTCGCTTTTTTAAAATATACTTTATTTTTAAGTAAAAAGTATACGAAATTCTTAAAAATTCCTAAACCTAAGCCCATTTAGCCTACTTAATACGCATACATCATATACCAGTAAGCTAATCGCCCCGTAGGTTGGCAACACTAAGAATTATATAATGAGCGATTATAAGTATAACATCAGTCAGGCCCAGCATGCGCACATTAATAGGTTCGCTCTCAACATAGCGCGAGACGAGGCCATCAACGTTAAAAGCGTTGAGAACATGTTTAGCGCTACAGAGGCTGTTGGCTTCAAACTATTCTTCTCTTTCGACTACGCCGGTCAAGGCCCGTGGGATAAGGAGGATGTCATCGCTATGCTAGACATTTATGCCAATAGCCCGTCATACTTCCGACACTCAACTGGTCAGCCTCTAGTATCGACTTTCGAGGGCCCAAAGCAGTCAGATAACTAGGTCGAGATCAAGCAGCGAACTGGAGCCTTCTTCATGCCTTCTTAGTCATCCCTCGGCGCAAAGCGGGCCATAAAGAAGGGCACGGCCGACGGGCTCTTCAGCTAGGGTGCTTGGCCGGAGGGACCCAACGCTATCAGTAAGGAGATTGATGCCTCCTATGTCGACTTTCTCAGAAAAGATGCTAGCGGCAAACCCAGGCCTTATATAATGCCCGTTTCGCCTTAGTTCTACACCAACCTGCCCGGTTACAAGAAGAACTGGCTCTGGCGCGGCGACAGCCTCTGGTTTAACCGTTGGAATCATGTGTAGGATATGGAGCCAGAGTATATCCAGATCATTTCGTGGAATAACTACGGCGAATCGCACCACATCGGCCCGGTTAACGAAAGAGCTATAATCGCCTTCGAAACAGGCGAAGCACCTTTCAACTACGCTCTCGGACTGCCCCACGACGCTTAGCGAATGTTTCTGCCATTCGTCATTAACACCTACAAGGCTGGAAAGACCTCATTCACTAGAGAGGGCCTTACCATCTAGTACCGTAGGAACCCTAGTCGTGCTTGTAGCAATGGCAGCACAGTTAGCAACACCGCGGCCCAGGTTCAGGAGGAAGGAGACCCGGCTGATTTCGCCGAGGACAAGATTTTTTTCACGGCACTTCTCTCCGAGTTCGCCCTCCCACGAGTCAAAGTTGGCAACGGAGAGTGGACAAATGTGATGTGGTAACCTAGTCCTAGTGGTACACAAGCATGGGATATTACATTTCAAAAGCATAACAGAACGAACCTACGGTCTACTAACTTCAATCTACGCATCAAGGGCATTCAAAAGCAAATCGCCGCAATCGTAGTCGATCAACTATTAAAGTTCGTCGTTTCTAAAACACTTAGTGCAAAGCGACCGGGTACATCATGCTGTCTACATTTAAGACATTGAGGAATTAGTGGCTAATAGAGGAGATTTTCACAGATTAAGAATGAAATAGAGCCTGATATTTTGAGTTTGCTGTCGGGATGTTTTGACTGTGTACTAATGCCAGAACTATTACCCAAATCTTCTAATAACTATCAAAGTGAGGTCTCTGAAGTCTTGACCCATTCTTGCTTTGTCAAATAGAGCTTGAGATGATCTAAGATTGTCTCTTCAACCTCGGTATCATAGAAATCCTCGATTCTACTAATGAGACAAATATCATCGGAGGTAACCAGATTGACAACGACGCCATTTCGGCCGGAACGACCGCCACGACCGACACGATGTATGTAATTCTCACAATTCGCATGCAGATCATAATTAACAACCAGAGGAATCTGCTGAACATCTATACCACGGGCAAGAAGCTCAGTGGCAATCAATAACCCAGCAGAAGTAGAGCGAAATTCCTCCATAATTACAGCACGTTCAAATGCTGGCAAATCCCCATGCATAGCGAAGAAGGGGAGCTTAAGAGCATCCAGCTTCTCCACGAGCCATTCAGTCTTTTTGCGCGTATTGCAGAAAGTGATTGTCTGAAACGCCGGTACGCTTGTGTACAGATCGAGAAAGGCCTTGAGCTTATACTCTTCCTTCTCGACATTAACGTAGAATTGCTGGATGCCTTCGAGGCGGAATCCCTTCTTCTTGATATAAATATGATGGAGATCATGCATCAATATACCGGTGGCTTCGAGAAGGTCTTGCGGCATCGTAGCAGAGGTACAAACAACCTGGGTCGGGTGCGAAAGAAGTTGGGGAATATCGTAGATATGATCCGCGAAACCACGCTGGGAGGCTTCAGTCAGTGACAATTACAAGAGGTTTTGGAACATTGTCTTAACGCTTACAGCAAAGATCTCATCGGCGTCGTCAAGGACGATCAGCTCTATGTTCGCCGTCTTGAGGATACTACGCTGTATTAAATCCCTAAGGCGGCCAGGTGTTCCAACCACAACGTGAGGGGCATCTTGGAAGACCTTCTCATAGTCAAGCATGCTGACTCCGCCAACACAGGCATGACACCGGATATTCATGAAGTCGCTGATAGCGACTATGAGCTCCTGAGTCTTGAAAGCTGACTCGCGGGTAGGAACGAAAATCAGAGCCTGGCAGGCTTTCAAATCAGCTCTTACTTTCTGAAGAACGGGAATAACGCAAGTAACCGTCTTCCCAGCACCGTAAGAGGATTCGGCAATCACATCGTGACCATTGATGATAGGCATAATGGCACACTGCTGGATAGACGAAGGGCGCTCAAAACCATACGCGTATACTGGAGAGGTATCTCATTTAGCGGCTAGGCGCAGCACAATTCTCTCAATGTATCACGAGCACTTACCACCACGAAGAAGCTCAGACTTGAGATTCATATCATCAAAGGCAACAGCCTTGACGTGTTCAGACTCCGTGTAGTCTGTATTACATAGGTTAGCACTTGAGACATTTTTTAAGAGATATCTGAACCCTAGGTAAACAAGGTTATACCTCCGTCAGAATGATAGTGTAAAGAGTGATTTGATGCCGCGAGTACTACAGTTCGCCATCCGTATCTCACACCATAGTACATAACCTGACTTGGACAGGAATGGAAAAGCCTACCATCGGGATCATTCTCGAAGTCCGTGTTTAAAGCCATTGTATTCAGAGTAGCCAGGCAAGGTTCTCTTTGGCCCTTAAAAATGCGGGCCAAGCTGACTTCAATTCAGACTTGTGGAAGAGAGAAAAAATGAATGAAATTAGAGGATTGGAAAGGATTAGGAATGTTTAAAGATGAGCCGGAACAATGGAGCTCCGGTCGACTGTTAGCCGCTAGACTCGACGCGATTGGTACTGGCGCTTATGTCACTTTAGCGGCTATCACATCCAATAATCCAGCACAGCCACCAAAGCTAGGCAGCCATCCACTAAATCCGCTTCAATCTGGCGGGGTTAATTACTGGATTTCGTTGTGGCGCTTTTATATTAAGGCTATCGCCTAGATAGCTCTAGTCTGTATCCCGGAGGAACTATTCTGACGTTTCTTTCTCTAGCCCTTACGAGTCGGTTCAACGTCAAGCTCCGTCTCGTTTATTTATCGAGTGTTGATAGAGAAAGCGGTTTGAAAGACATATTAATACCGCTGCCGCGAAAGTGCATCTTCTGGAGTTCTCGATGCCGTAGAGACATAATAGCGGATAGAGATTAGAACAGATCTAAACTTAAATGATGACGATAGAGTAGGCGACGATAGCAGTGAGAAAGAATCCAGCTGGTCCCGAAACATTTCATCTAGCCTCTCGACGTAGTCACATCACAGGAAGGATGTGTCGTCTCAATGACGTCGAATGTAGCTCACAGACTCTACGAGGCGCGAGTTTGGCCTAGCTATATCTACAAGAAATGTGTATACCGGCAGTAACTTTCATCTCATGGATCAACGCTGCTCGGGGAGGATACCGACCTTATATAACAATAGCAAGAAGAAAGCTTCGATCGGTTGGCCGACAGATTCGGTAAGCAAATACGAGACGACGTCTTCACGCCTAAGCAATTCCAGGTAGTCATTCTCAAGTACTGAAGTGCTACTAAATCAGCCGTTAACGATATTACTAAATAGTTGTCGAGGAGAATGCCATCATGGGCGAGCGCCAGCGACAAAAGAAAGCGGAGTTAGCGAAGAAGGCTAAGAGAAATAAAGCCCTGTAGATAAAGGCGCTTAAAGCCTTCCCTTCATGCCCAGAAAACGACGCACCTGACTAGGATGTCACTGAGGCTAAACAACGGAACAGGTTTCCCAGGCGGCACAGTCGACAAAAAAAGAAACCAATCACGAGGGGCTAATGAGCGACCAGGGTCAGTCGGAACAGACGAGCTCTCCAATTTTTAAAAAAGGCGGCAAACAAGAAGGCAGTCAATAGTTTTAACGGGTCGAAAGCATCGTAAAAAAGAAACCGATACGAATATATCAAGTCTTCGTTGAGTACGGCGTTCAATGTTAAGCTTTAGGTAGACTCGCCACATATTGTCATACCTCGTTCGGTGTTTAGCGACCGCAAATCCCCCTCAAATACCAATTCGATCTGCATTTAGCCCCCCGACATAACAATTTCCGGGCCTACGTAGGATTTTCGCCAAGCATGCAACGGTTCGATTAAAGAGAGTAACTGATGCGGCACAGCGGGGGGTTAACGCGGGGTCTGACCTCAGTAAGCACTAAGCATGGCGTGTTTGTCGCGAGACCGTGTGTGGTGTTTTACTGCTGTGTTTTTCCTTCAAAAGTTTTCATCACCTATTTCATTTTGTGAAATTAGAGAAAGTCAATCGCCTGGCCGTGGGGTTGTCTTATCTCATCGCTGCTTGTGTCTATCAGGGTGTCTATTTCTACGACCTTCCTCACATTCGTTTTTCTGTTGAGCCAAATCACTCGCTTTGCAATCAACTCTCGTTGTCGTTGGATCTCTTGTGACCAGCTTTTGTGCTTAATCACAATTAATCACAGAATGACTCCGTCCTATGTGTCCGCGTTCGCGGGTGCCCTTCTCCTCCTTGGCAGACTCCCTGGCTCGGCCGCCGAATTCAAGACCAGCTCTCGCGATGAGATTGTCGCATCTTCCAACAAGCTTGCCAAAGACTTATTCACCGTCTACGAGGGCGATCAGCCTGGCAAAATCCCCGGCATTCTCCCGGGGCCTCCCACCCCGAGCTCGGGCGGCTACTACTGGTATCACGGCGCCAGCTTCTTCCAGACCTACGTCGACTACCAGCACCTGACCGGCGACGACTCCTTCCAAGACAGCATCGTGAAGGCCTTAGCCTTCCAACTAGGCCCCGATGCCAACTATATGCCTCCTAACTGGACCGCCTCAATGGGGAATGACGATCAGTGTTTCTGGGGCACGGCTGCGCTACAGGCTGCGGAGTACCAATTGCCGAGCGCGGATGGCAAGCCCTCATGGATCGAGGTGGCCAAGAACGTTTGGGCGAATCAGGCTTCGCCGGACCGATACGACGAGACGTGCGGGGGCGGGCTGCGTTGGCAGATTATCATGTCGAATGCTGGGTATAACTACAAGAATAGTAAGGATCTTCCCGTCGGCGATGTTGGCTTAGGATAGATGATACTAATGCGCCATTGTAGCCATGTCAAACGCGTGTTTCCTCAACATGGGCGCCCGTCTCGCGAGGTATACTGGCAACACGAGCTATGCGGAACACGCTGTGAAGGCGTGGGACTGGCTCGAAAGCGTTGGCTTCATTAACACCACAACTTGGGAGGTATACGACGGAGCCAACGTGGACGACAACTGTACCAGCCCTGCGAAGTACCAGTGGTCTCAGAACGCGGCTATTCTTACAGAGAGTGCCGCGTTCATGTACAACTTCGTAAGTTTGTCCTGCAAGGAGTTCCTTGTCTCTGGAATCATTCGAACTCAGGCTAACCTCTTTCTATAGACGAATGGCTCCGATGTTTGGCATGACCGCGCCAAAAAGCTTGCCGAGGCCAGCATCAAGACATTCTTCCCTAAGGGCATCGCCTATGAAGCCGCCTGCGAAGGTACTAAGGGCAGCTGTCCGACCGACGCCATGTTCATGAAGGGCTATGTCCATCGATGGCTCTCTGTCGCCACCCAGGTGGCCCCTTTCCTCTCAGGAAACGTGCTCACCGTCTTGAGGTCGTCGGCTCAGGCTGCAGCAAAGCAGTGTCAGGATAACTCCAAGGGCATGACGACCTGTGGTTTCTACTGGAGCGACGCCGAGCTCACCGACCCGCAGACTGTAGATAACAGAACGGGGGGCATCACTGGCGTCGGTGAAGGAACGAGCGTGCTGGGTGCGATTTCGGGTCTGCTCATCGGCGACGCCAAAGCGCCCGTGACTAATTGGATTGAGGGCAGTGGGGGCGCTTCCATGCCTGAACCCACTACTAGCACTGGGTCTGGAGGCACTCCCAGTGGAACGGGCGGCTCGCCGTCGCCGACGGAGTCGGATTCACTGGCTGGGCATTTTGGCACTGACGTTCGTATGTTGTTGTTTCCGGCTGTGCTTGGAGCTTGTCTCCTGGCTCTTTACTGAGACTTCATGACGTTACAGTCGAAAAGACATGATACGTCGACATGATTACCCAAGAGCCAATAATGAAGGATATGATGCTCTTGGATATGTTGAAAAACCAGTGATCCTAGTCTATAGCTGTAGTCAGATGGCATTGAAATGCTTTCATCAGCCTCATATCCTCTTATGACGCGTCACATGCCTTGCCATCGAGTGGCTGTTGTCAACTCGACTGAGTCTTTACCCCCCTCTCCACTTAATCTGTCATAACATAATGCATAATGTCGTCTTGCAAAGCCTTCACCATCGCGAACAATACTGAGAAAACTGTCTTGATAGCAGAGTCACCGACTGACACCATGTTCTAGGTAACCCTAAGAGACTGACGCGAATATCTTGAAGAACTATCCCCAAATCCTTTTCCTGCTCTTTAAGATACCTGATTACGGTAGCTAAACCCAGTCCGATCAATGTCTCATACATATCCTTTGAGTTGATGATATCCTATTGATCGTTCCATTCTCCCACGTAGTCGCTCGATGATATTTCTCGGAAACTATCGTATAAGAGTGGTAACCGGAAGGTTTGGTTAAGACGACGTCGAAGATAGCTTTGAACTCTGATATAAAGTGCCCGACTGGTTCGAAACGTCGACTATGCTAAACTAAAACGACTTCTAGTAGTTTTGTTATATGTGCATCTACATCTAGCGTAACCGATTGTTGATGGCGTTTCTGGCTGTCGGTCACGACTGCGGCTGGGTTGGTGGCCGTCGCCAGCCTTCGCGTAGTCCGCCACCCCTGGTCCAGGAGCCAGTCACCCGCGCGGGGTCTTGTCCCGATGTGGGCCGCTGACCTTGTTGCTGCTGTCTTCATGGCCACTTGGTCTCGGTCTTCTCATTGTGGACTTCCTTTCAATCAACAGAGCGGAGTGCACATGAGCTCAACATTTAGAGTACTGTTAACATTTATCATTGTTGTTGAATTTGCTCTATAGGTATTGGAGATCTTGGGGAGATTTCAGCAGCTTACTTTGTATCTCAACGAGCAAAGTCCGGAAGAGAGCAGCAGTATCTATTTTCTGGTGCTGTGCTCCTGGCTCAGTCCCCTGTTTTGAAATGATATCTTAATATTTCTGACTATGGAGGACCAGTTTCTGCTCCATGGATACATTTCTATCACGATAATAGACGCCTGGGCTTAGATTCTCTGTCATGAATCGCAGGAACCTCTACATCAGCCCATATGTGTTGGCTTGTGAGACCGCTAGGCTGGGCTGTCCTTTTCCTTGCCCTACCGCTTCTACGTCCTTTCGGCTTCACATTTACTTAATCCTTCTTTCTTCAGCCCATATTACACCACGCCTTGTCTCTAGTAATGAAAATAAATCAATTACCGCATCTAGGCTCGCTATTGCTATAGTCCTTTGTTCCTTAGGTATTGCAATCTTAATGGCGCTTTACTGTAGTATTAGGTTAACCTACTTACTTTAGCTACGCCCCTCCCCTATCTAGCCACCTTCCCTTTAGGAGGGCTAGCTATAGGAAGGCTTCGCTGAATGGGACTAAAAGCTCTCAAGGTTTACCTAGCCATGGCTTTTTGTCTAGAAGAATGCGCAGTTTTTCTGTAAACGGCGCTTGGTTTTCTCAAGTAAGTGGCTCCTCGCCTCGCTCAATCCGCCATCGATTCGTTGCCTCCAACGCCCTGGGCAAACCTCCGAATAGCCATCTCTATTTATCCAGAAACCCTTCCGTTATTTCCTAACCCGCAATGCTCCACGGCGGTAACTACGTAATAATACTGCGCCGCTAAATCTTATTATTAAGGAATCCCTTATATAACCCCCCGATGTAGTCGGCCTATAGCTCGTCCTTGTTAAAAGTGCCCGTAGCTAAAATGAGCTAGTTACGTCCCTTAGGACAGGGGAAGAGATCGATCTAGTTGCCATGCGGCACCGTCTGTTGAAGGACGGTGGGCAGGAACGCTAGTAGAAGGAGGCTAGTATTAGTAATAGGGGGTATAATATGGATAATCTCTTTATTATAATCGAGTAGTATTATGGGGATACTTGAGATAAGCGTGCGGTTGACGGCTAAGGTACGGAGAGCGTTGAATTGAAGGAAGGTGATGAGGTGGTCTGAGCTTAGTGGGAATAGAATTGGGAGTAAAGGTCGTCTTGTGCGGTGTAGCTGCATCATGCGGGAAGCTGGTACGGCGGACACGGCTTGTTGCTCATCATCCTAGCATTGCATAAGATCTTCTGATCCAACCCTTGTCTCGGGAGAGGTACCGAGTTCATCAGTCTTCTTAATGAGGGCTTTTCGCTTTCCTATGTAGGTAGTTGATAAGATGTTTTCTATGAACTTTCGATAACGAGACATTGTCTTCCTAAGTTCTGATCTGGATTAAATAGAGGAGTAGTTTAATATATACGGTATGCTCGGGTATTGAGCCTAGTCTGTGCTTTCCTACGTGCTGCGGCATCTTTGGTTCTAGTCCATTCGTCCTCTCGACTCATCGCTTTGAGCAAATCAGCAACCTAAGCTATGTCGTCTTTAAGGTCTGCTATCACCCATCGTTTAGACGTACCTCTGCCAATTGTGGTATGATGCCAAACTCGACCCAAGTCTCTGGAGCCGCAGGCTGGATACTGATCGCAATGACGCTAGATGGGTCCGATATCTTGACGTTGAGAAAGGCTGCTGATGTGTGATGCAGGTTATTGTTAGTCTGACGGTAATGCAGCCTGCTCATAGTCTGACATACTGTACTAGAGATAAGAGTGTTACCTGTCTTACCGGGGCGGTGCAGATGAAGGGCGATTAATGGAATGGGATGATCCCAGTGGTCGTCGCTGTGACGCCTAGCCTGAGTAGGTCAAGCTTCATGCAACCTGCTCACATTCCAAGCTAGGACTAGTCTCATGCAGCTGGCTCACCCTAACCCTAAGACCATTAAGGAATCCTTCCTTCGCAAAGTCCGGTGGAAGATTGAATCTTGTTGGCTCAAGGGGGTCTGCGACTTATATTAACTTATGGATACTCAGGTCAATGGCAAGGTAGAATTGCTCGTACCCGTGGTTAACAAGACTGGTATTAAGAGGCCACGGCATATCGTGTTCGGCAAAATAACAACCTTCTCATCATCACAACACTCATCATCAGATAAGAATAACGATTTTAAGCTGTTATACTATCGATCCACAGGTTCAGCGACGTCAGACTTTCTCCAAGCACTATTACAGAAGATAAGATTCCACCCCGACAGTCTCCCCGACCTCACTGGTCAAACATTTTTAGTTACGGGCGGGAATTCTGGCATGCCAGTCTTCCCCCACCTTTCTTCTTTCCCCTGTTCCTCTTTCCAAGGAGTAAACTGGCTAACTTACCAAAACACAGAGGCTACCAGACAGTCGCACGTCTGGCAGAACACGGTGCTCACGTTTACATATGTGCCCGCTCCCCAGACAAAGCAATAACTGCGATTACTAATATCAAAAAGATATATACCTCGGCTAACATCGACCTCTTATAGATGGATCTCATGGACCTTGCTAGCGTCATTACCGCCGCTAAACAGCTCTGCATAGTTTGGTCAACAACGCAGGCATTATAGCAACTCCGTTCGAATTAACCAATGACGGGTACGAGGCATAATAGTAGACTAATTACCTAGCGTACTAGATCTTAATAAACCACCTGCTTCCTCTTATACTACGGACCGCTAAGAAACTTCCTCCTAGTAATATTCGTATCGTCAACATCACTTCGTCGGGCCACTTGGGGGCGCCCCAGGGCGGCATTAACTTTAACGACCCGTCGCTCAAAGAAAGCGGCGGCCCATGGTCTCGATACGGGCAGAGCAAGTTAGCTAATATTCTACATACCATGGCGCTGCACCAAGAATATGGCCCCGACTCACAGCGCGCGCAGAATGGGGGCGGCGAGATATGGGTGTCGTCCGTTCACCCCGGCGTGGTCGACACGAACCTTTCCGGATCGGTAGGGTCGCCCGTAATGAGCTTCCTTTCCGTTATGCGCTGGTTCGGACTGATTTTGCCTGCGGATGAAGGATCGTGGAATACTTTGTTCTGTGCTGCGGGTTCGGATATGAAGGCAGAGTAGAGCGGTAGCTATATTGATATATTTTGGTAGTTCGGGGAGTCTTGGTGGTAGAGTAGTGCGGCAAAGGATGGACTGCTTGCGATGAAGTTGGAGGTGTGGACGAGAGCGATAATGGGAAAAGAGGGGTGGGCTGAGGGTGGAATGAAGTGATAGTTTGAACGCGTTTTTAGACGTCTTGCCTATGTTTTTGGCAATCAGTTTGCCTTGCTCAGGCCTGGCCGACTCGGCGCAGTAAGGCTTCAATATTTCTCTAGATCTTTGATTAGCTTTGAAGCTGCCTGGTATCTCACCGGCGCTCAGTATTCATTTGCCAAAACGCTTCTTAATACGTCTCGCCATACTCGCTTGTTACAAGTCTACTGTCCCTTGTCCTATAAGTCGTGACACAATATGTCTTGTATAGTATAAAGAGGATATTGAGGTCACGAGAGGGAAAGGAGTCTTATTCAAGAATTGCCAATGTCATTTGACCGCACGTTAATGAGCTATGGCTAATGTCTATCCTATAGACGTAGATACTATGTTACCTTAGCTATCTAGGGCGTCGTTTTCAGTCGAAAACCATACGCGGGAAACAAAACCAGTAATGAAAGTCTGATATATGTAGATCTTTATTTTATGACGCCCTGGGTAAACTATTTGGGCCGCACAAAATTTTTAAGGTAGGATTTACTTTTATTTCCACTCTTAGCCTCCTAGCTTACCAGCTTATCATATACGTTGATTTAGTTGAAAATTCAGACTTTAGGTCTCTTGTTATATATGACTCCTTTCCTGTAATTTCAGTACATTGATCGAAGCCGAAGATAGCCTTCTAGTAGGATTAATGTAGCTAAGGTAAGTACTGAATTATGAAAGATAATTAATGACCTAGCGTGACCCCTTCAACACTTAAAGGCCGTCTGGTGCTGTTAAGTCTTTTTTTACGTAAGCGCGGGACACGGCGTTAATCATAAGAGCAGAAGCCCCGTTTATCCTAACTCAGTTTCCTGCAACCTTTACTCATCATAGCAACCATGCCAAGGTCGCTTGCACGAAAGAACGATGGTAGGTTGTATATTACCAACGCTATGGGGCGACCCTGTGCCGCTGATATCGATGAGCCCCGTGTGACACGACTGATATGACTTCTTAGGATGCTACGAGTGCTGTAAAAGGCGGCTCCGATGCGATAAAACCGAACCAGAATGTCTCAAATGTCGAAAGAAGGGAATTCAATGCTCCGGGCAAGGCCTACGGTGTCGCTTTAGCAGCCACATGAACCCTCCGCAGTCACAAGAAGCGACATCACATCATTCACGACTCAGTTCCAGGCGACGAACCACACCTACCTCTTCATCGACTATCCAGGCGATGCCTCGCGAGCGACTTACTGATGACAAGACTTGCGACACATCTACTATAGACCTTCCTTGCGGTATAGCTTCCAGACAAATCGAACCAGAAAATACCGCACGAGTGATGCCATTACGGGCCGGATTAGATGCAAATAATATCTCTCCGCAAGCAAGGATGCTATTTGATCATTGCAGGTTATCCCTTTATCTTGCCTTGATACTTTTCGTCTAATTGATACTAGTCTGTTCACACATCGCGCCGATGATGGTAGTTCTCGATATCGCAGGCAATGGATACCGTGATATTATCCTTCCACTGGCTACGCAGGACGACGTCCTCGCCAGAGCGATCTCGGTAGTTGCAGCATTTCACCTTACCCGGAAAGCTCCGCATCTACGACAACCAGCTATTGCAGGACATCGTGCTATTCTCGAGAGGCTGCAGAGAGACTCATTGCATCTTCCTCCGGAGCGGATCTTCACCCCTTACACTTGGGCAACAATTATGGTGCTGCTGGTCGGAGAGACCATCACTGGAGCTGACAATTACCTTCACCTTCTTGAAGCGCTCACATGCTTACGACAATCTCCCGAAGCAGTGGACGCTTTGCCCTCTGCTTTGCGAAATTTCTTTTGTCAGCAAGTCAAAATGTAGGCAAGTGTTCACCTCTGGTCGCTGAATGGTGCTGACCATCTCGATTTAAGGTTCGAGCTGTTTGGCTTCCCACTATCAAGCGAGGAGAAAGGAGCCCTTGTCCTTCAACGAAAACCGGATTATTATATGGACTTCATGACGTATCCCACTCTTCCTTCGGCGTCCGAGCACTTGGCCAACTTACAGATCATGCGAGCAGCCATTTGCGACGCCTGCATGCTTTATCAGCAGCGGACTGCATCCTCATTAGCGACGCCAGATTTTACGTCGCACGTGGAGCGGCTTCGCCAGCGAGTTCTCCCTCTCGAAGCACACACTCCTGGCGCCCATGCACTCGTCTGGACCTACTTTGTGGCTGCGTCTGAGAGCATTTTGCCGGATCACCGAGTTTTCTTTTCTTCGAGACTAAGAGAGATTTATGACCTCACCGGTTTTGGCAGCATACCCGCCGCGCTGACAGCGTTGGAGACAATTTGGGCAATGCAAGGCATCAAACGGTGGACAGAGATCGCTTGCAAAGACTTGCCGGTATTAGTCATGTAACAGGTGACAGGTTCAATCTCGCAGTTTATGTTGTCTCTCTAGGTTTACGTTTGCAAGTTGCTTGAAAAGACTTCTCCTACACCGAAAGAATTGCCACTCTCTATTCTATGCCAGCTTTGACCTCATACGGACATGCTCTCCCCGCCCAAGATCATTCCTTACGGTCAAAGCCGCGCGAGTTCCCTCTTCAATAGCTCCGTCAATGAAGCTACGCCATCCCAAAGCCCAGTCTGAACTTGCAAAGAACACCTTGCCATGACAAGCTCTCATGTCATTCAGATGGTTGGACAAGAGACCTGGCCCAGGGAAGAACCTGGAATAAATATTAGCGCAAGTGCTGAATCAAATACGAAGAGTTCATAACCAACCAGGCGCCTTTTGCAAATTCGTCCTTGGACCAGTTGTGGAATACCTGTAGGGCTATCAGCCGACAGAGCTTGAAAGAGCGGGAGACGCTTAGCTTACAATTCTCTCGATGTTCATGGGAGTCAGCCCCTGAAGAGCCTTCTTCGTGGCCTCGATGTCTTCATCCGGCTCGAAATGGTTGTGCTGACCACCAAAAGCCACGATATGAGTATTCCCGGAAGGAGTCTCTCCGTCCCCTAGTGCATAGAAGAGTCCATTGTGCGGGTAGCTGATGCCTGTGTAAGACCTTAGGTCTCGGTCACGCACCTCAGCATGCACCTTGACGCACTGATTTACGTGCCCAATGCTGGCAGCAGCCTGTTTCCCCTGGGGTAGGGGCGGATCAAAGGTAACGTTGTTTAACACGTTCAGGGGGATGGCGCTGATCATCCTCCGCGCCTTGAATCTTTCGGCTTGTCTCGTGGTGACTTCAACTCCGGCAGTCGTGTTTCTCACTGTGGCGATTGGCGAGTTGAACGCGTAAGTGAGGTTGCCCGTGGCTAAGGCCTCCTGGAAGAATCGTATGGCGAAACTGGATTGGCCGCCGCGAAATTTGTACTTTACAAGATAATCAATGCATCCCTCGTATGAGTAGGCACACAAAGCCCACCAATGGAGAAATTCGAAGAAGCTCGTCGTTTCGAGAGTTCCTCCGCTGCAGAGCAGAACAAATGATTCCACTGCCAGACGCTCATTTGGCGTCAGGGAATCCTGAATTTCGGCTAGACGATCGGCAACCGACATGCTGTCCAGTTTTATTGCCTCAGAAGAGAACTTGCCGGTGTGGCTGAAAGGTATAACGTTCTTGCCGTACGCTCCGTCGACGTTCACGAGTTTGCGAAGGCCTGACTCAACAATTTTATCCTGGATACCGTCAGCACAGCGCCTCGCTCGTTGAGGCCATCCACGCACCTCTTCGTCGTGGGTGAATCGCTGAGTTGTTCTCCCATTGGAGATATGGTACTCATTGATCCCGCGGGAAAAGTCGTAAGACACCTCCAATTCGTCCTGCATCTGGTATCGCATTATCTCGCGCCACACATTCGGCTGTCCCCAGAAAACCCATGTCCCACCCATCTCAAATGGATAGCCTCCGATGTTAGATGACCATGACCGACCACCTATTCGATCGCGTCCCTCGAGGAGGAGTACCTTCAGGCCTGCGGCACGCATCATTTGTCAGTGGCGAAGGTCGTCAACGACGGGAGAAGTATTACCTGCAACAGCAGCATCTCTTGCAGCAGTAAGTCCGCAATATCCAGCGCCTGCAACAATCACGTCGTAAGTAACGTCGTGGGCAGAGGTCAGGTTGCTAGGAGGCTGAATGGCGCCAATACACGGTACTCCAGGCTTCAGACCATCCTCCTCGGTCCATGAAAAGCCATCTCTCGATGCCATGGCCCAAGATTTGACGATGATTGACTTTGAAGGGAAAGACTTTTGGAATTGAGAGAATTGACCAATTGATGAGAGGAGACCAACACACACGCACTCATGAGGTGGCAGAGCTTCCCGGCTTAAGTAAGTACTGGGCGAAATTGAGGCCCGACACCCACGGACTTAGCTACCCCGTCTCGCAAAATTGTCATCCACATCACGACTTGACTCACCAGGTGCCGCCCATCGGCGCGGGAATCTGGAACCTACGCCTCTTCGCTTGATGAGATAAAGTATTGCCTGAACCAGAGGGTTGATTGAGCGCTCGTGGCCCTACCCCTGGAAGCAGTCCCACCTTTATCAAAAAAAAGTCTCGAGAAATTCCCTATTTTGTCCTAGCCTTAGGATACCTTCTGCACCCCGCACTTTAGCTTTGTCCCGCCATGCAGAGTGCTCGCGAATTTCCTCAATCCGGCAATTTTCAGAGCAGTTCATGAAAGAGATAAGCGAAACCCAATTGGCTGGGAATCGCTTAGATTCAATCTTCGGTAACGCATGAGATAGCATTCGAGGCTTGTCACGAGTTTCACTCGTCCAAGCAGATAAGACATCGCCGCAGATTCGGATGAAGGATACCGTCATGTTGCCTGTCATGAAGGGTAGCTCGTTGTTCAGCTTGTGCGTGTTGAACGGCATGATACCTCGTTATCTGCCACCCAGTCTTCGCTGATGAACTACAAATGAGATGGGCAGCCCACTTGCGCTCTAGTATGAATTGCAAGTCCAGCCATAAGGTGGTCGGTTTTCAAGTCCACGACTCGAAACGACCGTACAACATTTCATTCACTCCAGCCGTGATGTCGCCTCCGAACAATGGCCACCTTCAGGCCCGCCTGTCTGGCCTCAACATGGTGGCAATGGCTTTTGCGATTCTGAAGTAAGCCCAGTCTCGTTCCCTCAAGGAGCATGTAGTTGACAGACGCACTTCAAAGTACTTGGATTGCTCTAGCAGGCTCAATCGGACTTGTGCTTCCGTCTGGCGGGTCTGTTTCACTTCTCTACGGCTTCGTCTTTTGTGTTTTATGCAACCTCGCCCTGACGGCGAGCCTCGGCGAGCTAGCTTCCATATGGCCTACAGCTGGTGGCCAGTACCACTTCGTCTATGCCCTTTGCACCGATAAGTGGAAACGAGTCATGGTAAATCGCTCTCTCCAGCCCATTTTGGTTGCTCGATGTACTGAAACTGGACATAGAGCTTTTGGGTCGGCTGGACAAACATTGTCGGATGGCTAGTCGTTGTGACTGTCCAAGGATTTTTCGCCGGTAAATATCGATCCTTCGCAGCCTGCAGTTGACTATAGCTTACGCCAATCCAGCTCAATTCGTGTGCGCCGCGTCTGTCGTCGCCTCTAATGGAAGATTTGTAGTCACGCAATGGAATACATATCTAATCTTTCTCGCCATTTTAACATTCGCCACTGTCGGTAACATTTGGGGCAATAGAATCCTGGGCAAATGGAATGACTTCGCTAGTAAGGAGACCCAAACCTCGAAGTTTCTGTTGCTTGTCAAGAGCTCACATCATGAAGTGTTCTGGTCGATTC
Source organism: Colletotrichum abscissum (assembly GCF_030869225.1). Taxonomy (NCBI): domain Eukaryota; kingdom Fungi; phylum Ascomycota; class Sordariomycetes; order Glomerellales; family Glomerellaceae; genus Colletotrichum; species Colletotrichum abscissum. The sequence goes on from NW_026850526.1 coordinate 24,540, forward strand.
TTGGTGTTATTATCATCAGCATCATTCTCTTGTCTCTCCACGACAAGACAAACGCAGACTACGTATTCACGTCCTTCAACAACGAGACAGGTTGGCCCGACAGCATTGCCTGGGTTCTCGGTCTTCTACAGTCCGCTCTTTCCCTCATTGGCTTCGACGTCATCCTCCATATGATGGAAGAGATGCCTAATCCATCCCGCGACGCCCCACGGGCCATGATTTACTCTATTGTTGTTGGAGGAGTGACGTCAGTATACCGCTCCCTTTGCCACCTACTAGCACACTTACATATCGAACAGTGGCTTTGCCTTCATTCTTGTTATGCTATTTTGCTTCACCGATCCAACGACGGTCCTTGCAACCAACACTGGCATGCCCATTGTGGAACTCATGCTACAAGCAACTCGAAATCCGGCCGCAACCTGTGTGATGACCATTATGCTTGCAGTCTGCTTCATCAATGGATGCACTGCCAGCACTACCAGCGCTAGTCGGCTTCTTTACTCCATGGCACGAGATAACGGTATCCTGTTCCCTAAATACTTTTCACACATTACTCCAGGCCACAATGTCCCTACTAACACCATACTAATGTGCTATGGCTTCAACATCCTGTTCGGAACGTTGTATCTGGGACCCACGGTTGCCTTTGGAGCATACATAGCGTCATGCACTATCTTTTTGAATGTTTCGTATGCATTTCCCATTATCGCCCTGCTTGTAAGGGGGCGAGATATTCTGTCGCAGCATCAAGTGCCGAATGCACCATTCAGGTTGGGGAGGTGTGGCTATGGTATCAACTTGATTGCTGCTTTATTTGTCTCTGTCACTTCAATCGTAAGCCCTTTTTGCTTTCGTCGACAAATGGAAATGCTAATAAATACCAGTTCTTTTGTTTCCCCGTCGCTCTGCCAGTCACCAGTGATAACATGAGTCATCTCACCCCTATCCCCAGGTAGATTGGTATGTACTAACAACATAGCAGATTACGTCTTAATCGTGGTCGCAATCTTCATAATCATTGTTGAGAGCTACTGGCTTGCATACGGGCATAGATTCCAAGTCGAGGTGAGCATCATTGTCTTCTTCTTCTCATTCTCACTATAAGGGAAAATCGGTGGCTGACCCTTAAATTATAGGGAATTCAGGTTATTCTTGGTCAGCACGAGAGTGTAACGGCCAACAATGCGTATGAGCTGGGCTTGGATTTTGGGACTACAGACCAAAAGACTTCGGAATGAGGGTTAGAATTAGACTTTGTCTATAACGAAATCATTCGGGAGGATTATGCTGAGCGGAATCTCTACTACACCTGACAGTAAACTGAATTACAATCTAGTTTTAGGATTAAAGGTCATGGCGTAAATTCTAAATGAATCTTCCCGTGTTATGCGTAGCTTTTTAAGGGGTTTTATCAATTCCATACTCATCTAACACTGTGTTTCTTATTCTCTTAATTACGAATTTGCTTTGAGTATCAAACTAGAGAAAAACTAGAGATTTGTACTGATGCCGACTCTAAAACAACGAGACATCTATCTCATTCCTCAAGTGCCCATTTATAAACTCTGTTTTATTGATTTCTTTCATTTAGGCCGAGTTGGAGCTATTATCCTTTTTCGACTCGCTGGCGACAGCAATAATTGCGGGTGGCTTGGGAACCTTTTGTCGGAAGACATGGCGCTTGAAGAAATAGGGAATAGAGTACTTGATCTCGTGGCTGATGAAGTGTTTTGTCGGAACGGAGAAGACCTCTGGTAGTGGGGGTTAGCACAGCGACGCAATTAAGGAAACAGTTCGACATACGGTCCAACTCTTCCAGAGTGAGTTGCTTAGTTTCTCGGACGAAACAGAAAATCATGCCCCAAGCAATTAGGTTGAGTCCAGCGTAGAAACCAACTATGCCAGCGAGGTTAGTTACAGGACAAGGATCAAAATTACCCGAAGATACTTACAAGCACCAGTTGGAGTCATGGCAGTGCTCATGCGCGGGAAGGTCAAGCTGAGAATACCAGCTGAGGAGCTTGTCAGTCAGATTTCCTCGATATAATGATTGCATGGCTTACCGAAGGTGTTGTTAATGCAGACAACCCAGGCCATTCCTTGCTCACGCTGGATGGTAGGGAAAACTTCGGCAGAGTACTGGAAGGCGACAGGGCCTTCACCCAGGGAGTAACAGATGGTGAAAAGGTAGATGAATCTGGTTGACAGGACTGTTAGTCTACCTTAGGTGAGGTATCCATACAAGTGGTACTACTCACAAAGCGACAGGTCCAATCTTTGGCCCACGGTCTTCCGTTGGGTTCAACAGAGACAAGCCAGCAGCCAGGAGGAAGATGCACATCAGAGGGAACGTCTGAGGCTGTTAGTTTGCATTCAGCAGATTTGGCTCATGTTAACTCACGATCATGCAGAGAGTCCTTCGGCCCTTGGTGTCAATGAGGAATAGGGTAGGGATCGTCGCAATCACTTGGATGGCGCCGTACCCCAAGGAAGCATACAGGGCCTCTACGGGCGTGTATCCTGCATCGACGAAAATTGTAGAGCTGTAGAAGGAAATGATGTTGATTCCGCACCTAGGTAATTGGGTCAGCATAACAAATTAAGGATGAAGATGAGGAGGATTCGCACATTTGCTGAGCAAGCATCACAGTGCTAGCACCGTAGTTGGCGCGCCTGATTCTAGGGATGGAAAAACAGTCCCATAGGCGACGGAAGTAACCAGCGCCACGAGCCTCCTTGAGCTCCTCCTCATATATAACCCACGAGTAGTAGAAATCTCTGGCCCCGATAATATTATGGGCTCGAAGTTTGCACATGGAGCGGAAAGCCTCGGCGTGTCGGCCGTGCTTCATGAGCCAACGCGGGGACTCGGGGCAGAAGAATATACCAATAGCCAAGATGAAGGATGGGATGAAGGCCGAGCCCAGCTGGAGTCGCCAGGAGATATCGCCGGTATCCTTGACAATGACATTTGCGCAGAAGCCCAGAAAGATGCCTGCGACGACCCAGAGTTGCCAAAACATGACGAGTGCGCCACGGACTCTGTGGGGAGCCATTTCAGCGGAGTAAATGGGCACAGTGGCGTTCTTTGCGCCGATGCCGATGCCCATCACGAAACGCGCTGCGAAGAGACCTTGCCATGTTTGCGCAAAACCGGAGCCGATCGGTGTAGCAGTAAGGCACAAAGCCGTGATGAAGATCTCGCCGCGTCGGCCAAAGTAGTGGTTGAGAGGATCGACAATGAAGGCGCCACTGCGTGCGGGGAGTTAGCAATTGCGATAGGACCCGGGGAATGATTGTCACCAACATCAGACCAGCCGTGAGAAAGATGATGGAATTAATCAGACCAATGAGCCACTCGTCTCTGGAGGACCCGCTGTTGATGCCAAGTGCCTCGTGGAATGTCAGGTTGGCACCGTTGGAACCAGTCTGATCCCAACCCTGCGTCGCGGCTCCGATGGCACAGAGGCCAATCGAATACCACAGCATCTTTGGGCCGTGCCATTTATGGTCCCGCTCATATTCGAGCGCCCGACGCTCGTCTTCGGAGAGGTCTGCAACGTCGTTGAAGTTGTTCATGTCGCGCGCGACCATCGCCGCGCGACCGAAGAGGGCGGCATGTTCACCCAGGTTGTGCGTCTCGGCGAACGCCACGGCATCTTCGACCGTTTGCTGTGGGGTTTTGCGCTGGGAGAAGAAGGCGTGTCAACGGTTTTGGGAGCGTTCCTCCTGAGCCTTGGCGCAAACAGGAACTCACCTTCAGCGGGTTCTCGACGATGTTGACGGCGGAGGCCTTTCCGCTACCAAGACCCTCGGCGAGCTCCGTCTGGGGCTTCAAATCGCCGCCTGTATCCTTCTCGAACGCATCGTCCGAGTGAGGGACGTGGTCGATTTCGTTGATTCCCATGGTGAGCTTGGCAGCGTTCAGATTAGCTTGGCGGGATCCAGAAATTGTGGCAGTTCACTGTGAAATGTGCGACTTGCGCCAATTGATCAACGATGAGCCAAGTAACAGTAGTAAAGCCAAGCAACGGGAACGACCATGGCCAAGTCTTATGTATTTCCGGCCAGACAGGCTGTCTCTGCAAGAAGGCGGCTCCATTAATCACACTTCCAAGTTCCAACACCCAAACCCCAGACGCTTCCAACTTCCCCGCTCTCCGCACTGGGGTAAGCATGAGGTGGGGATTCATCCATCAAAGGCACCCAAGCAACAACATCAGGAGATGATCATCCGTATCTACATAGTATGTAAGCCCCTCGTCTGACATTTCGGCGTGTCGGGGATATCGGTCCCAGTTGGACTCCGCCTTTTGTCAGTAAACTCGAGCTCTCGAGGCAGTTGGGAGCGCGTTCACGGGAGTTTGCAGGTTTTCATTGGAAGGTTTGAGATGAAAGAGTGGAAACCAGTGAAGCTAGTGTTGCCGATCATGTCTTGGCCTTCCCGCCTGCCTCCTGATTAGATGTACTCCTGGACTTAAACATGCGTCATAGGTTCAATCAACATGGGGTTTCACGCTCTGGGCTGGCAGGCACGCAAGCTGGTTCAACAACTCGTATCTCCAAGCAACAGTTCACCCCGAATCCAACGTTACTTACTTTGAGTGGGTAATCACCACTCCATTTTACCTACGTGGAGTCCAGAACTTTCCCCGCACGAAAGCCCGGTGTTACCATCGTTCTGAGCTTCGTTTGGGGTCTGAAAAGGACCTAGCGGATTTGAATCATTCAACAAGCCGAGGGCAATGATTCCAGCGCGGTCTAGTGTAGTCCTCATCCCCATCTCAGTCGACACAAATGAGGAGAGACGCTATTATATTACCCCGAGATTATCAGTCCATGTTACCCTAAGGACAGAAATAAATGGAAGTTAAAAAACCGTCCCAGCCATCATCGCTTGCTCATCCATCTGCCGCTACACATTCACCTTCCTCGTACTCCAGCTGCCGTCATGTCTCTCAGTACACGTGTCTTTGATCTACAGCTCGAGCAACACTGCTCTCGTTTAGTATATACCAGACTGCGACGCGAGGATCCTAGCGGTTTGAAGGCAACGCCGCAAACTAGACGCAACTTAGGTATAATCTTGATATTATAAAGCGGGGTGCTATTGAAATCTTATGTCGAATCTGCTCACTCAGTGTTGGCCCCATGCCCTACTGTTTTGCTGAGCGAAGGCGAGTCTGCCTTTACGCCTGCCAAAGCATGTGGGTACAGTGTCCGATCGGAGACCCCCTGGTCGAAGTCCGTCACCGTTGAAAAGGGTCTGCTATCGCCGGACTTGGCAAGGCTCGCGCACAATAACGACGCCGGATAAAAGGGCGAATCGGAATGCCACACAGCTGTCGGCACTCCTTGGGAAAGACTTCTCAATCCATGGCGAAGTCTACGGCGCGACTCTACATTACCGCTCTCGGTGAATATGAAGCAGGGCTCAAAGACCAGCGCATTGGGAATTATGCTCTCGCTCCCAGAACATCAGTACCTTATCTAAGGTCGAACACGCTAGGCAAAAGCGAAGGAATGATGACTGCAGGATTAGGGTGCTTGGCTTCGCTACTTACTTCTGCTCCACCGGATACCATGACGTCGTTCTTCTCGCACATTTGATTTTTGCAAAAGGACTGGCATGTCTTCAGCATGCTTGTGTATTGAGATGAAGTATTCCCTGCCACAGTATTAAATTTTTCAAAACACATCTTTCACTCGACTCTTGGAGCAGTTTTATTGGTCTCTCGATGGGGCAACAATACTCACACCCCCGGAAAGGCGCAAAGATGCAGGTCATCTGTGCAGGGCTGTCGCGTACTGGAACCAGCTCGATCAGCCGTGCCTTAGAGATGCTACTTGATGGGCCGGTCTTTCACGGCGGAACTCAGTTATGTCTCGGCCCTGAAGCGGAGATTAAATCATGGATGAAGGTGCTTTCAGAGTGGCCACCGACGAATGCGGCCATGGAGCAGGAAATCCTGAACACTATACGCGTTCGCACTGACGGCTATGTTGCTATCACTGACGCGCCTGGTTGCAACCTCGTCCAAGAGCTTGTGACACTATACCCAGACGCCAAAGTCGTCTGCACAGTCCGTGATGATGAGGCCTGGGAGAGGAGCATGGGAGGGTTGAATGACGAAGTGTCACCATCAGCTTTGCACTTCATACTCTTCATGCTTCCCACGATGCGACTCTTCCCAGCCTACGTTCAAATCCTGATCTCGCATTGGGTCAAACTATACGGAGAATCGAATCCACCAACGGTCAAAACATATCACCGCCATATCGCGTACCTGAAGAGTGTTGTTCCGCCGGAGCGGCTGATCTTTTACGACGTACGCGACGGGTGGAAGCCCTTGTGCAAGGCACTAGATCGCCCAGTACCCGAAGATGTACCATTCCCCAATATTAATGATGGCAAGGCTATCCAGACGTTCGCAATGAAGCAGATCAAGCGGGGTCTTGGGACATGGCTTTTGTGTTTAAGTATAATAGGAGTTGGTAGCTTCATGCTGTTCAAGGCTTGGGGCACTCTATTTTGAATTTGTTTATTTGTTGAGCGATATACTGGAAGTAAAGGAGTCTCAGAGTGTGGTTATGTGCTCTTATGGAAGAATTAACAGGAAGACAGAATGATTATATTTTTGCGTCTTAGCTAAATTTGTGAGCAAAAGAGTCACGCAAAGTGTTCTGCTCTCTATATATATGTATGTCTCTGCTACTTCCATGCTCCTAAATGACCCTTCCATTTCCGAAGCTTCTAGCCCTTGAAAGTCTTTCCAAACCTCCCACATGTCGGACGGCTTCAATTGAGTATCCTATCGAGTATGAAGTAGCTTCAGTGTATACGACTGTGAATTTCTTGGACGTCGATCCCATGTTGGTTTATTAACTATGTGTATCGGAGAAAACTGAGCGGTAGTAGTACGGAGTAATGAGGAATAGAACTCCACTAGCTGCTACTACCTGCTACTTCGCCCCTCAATATACAAACACCATTCCGCAGTCAATGGGATACCTCCGTAGTCATGATGATAGGAGATGTTATGCGTAAGCCATCGCTCGATCCATTATAAAGTCATAGTCCTGCGAAACCGACTTCTCATCGTTACACATGTATCCTGCTCTCCAGAGTTTCACTAGGATGCATCACTGCTTGTTCTGCGTACCACTTCCCAACATCTCACTCGACCTTACTCTTCACACGCACCTCTGCAGTACTCTGCGCCAGGTGGCAGAGGGCATCTTGCGCCTGTGGGCACAATTCCGCTCGCCCCATCAGAGACACCCTCTCCGTTGAAATAACACTTACCAAGATCCTTCTCACAGGGGTTCCCAGGTCCGGGACAACAGTAGCCGTAAGCATTGATATCAAAATTATAACAGGCTACAGGCTCGACGCTTGCGAGTTCGGAATTAGTTGTTGGCAAAGCGGGCGCAGCCGTCGTAGTGGAAGGCATGAGTGTTGTAGCAAATAATGTAGGCTCTGGGATGATCACTGCGATGGACGATTCTTTGTATACAGGCCCATTGCCGAACTCAAGACCACTCAGCAAGTCGGTAAGGAGAGTAGAGTTGGCGTCGTGAAGGTCGGATCTGTTGGTGCTTCTTTTCCAAGTATCTCCAAAAGCTAGTTTGTCTATCTGAAAGCCTCAAACATCAGAGCGAGCGTCTCTCTGCTACCTATAGAGCTCCTAACGATAAGCCTTTTAGGATGCAGAGGCATATCGGTAGAGGACCTTTTTTGGTACGATACGCCTAACTCTTCCGCATAGGATGGCACGATTAGCACCATCTCAGCTGACAGCTCAACTATTGTGCCTTTTGAGGTTCAATGAACTGTTATGCGAGCAATCTGGTAAAGATCTTGTCACTATGAGACATACCTCTGTATTGACTGAGCCCGGGAGGCTCAGAGTTCTGTCCGGAAAGGAGGCACGGGTATAATCCAAGGATTCCCAAGCTTCTGCAGTTCAAAGCATTAGATTCAGGTACCCTGGTAGTTACCACGGATAAAGATGTTATGCGAGTGGGGGCTACCATCAACCGGTATGCCCCAGTAACCCTCGTTGGAGAAGCCAACCTGGCCTGAGGCGCCACTTCCGACACTGACTTTCAGTGAATTCGAGACTCATGTTTTAATAGTACTCACATTCAAGGAAAGACGGTTGGAAGAACACTATGCGTATCACTGCAGATAACCATTTGTCCTGAAGGCAATCACTAGCAGCAGGCTACTCTTCAGATAAAATTCCCCTATGCTATATCGAAGGTGAGTACATAAGAGAAGAATTAAAGTACAGTTTGGCACTTGTTACTACCTTGTTACACGTTACGCGTGTCTTGAAGATATACAAATTTACGAGCCAAAGCTACAGCGATTCAACTTTCTCACTGAGTGAGCCAGGGGTTGGGATATCCCGGGTCTGTGATGTTGACCCCAATGATCGGGCTCAGCCAGCTATCATAGTCAGTTGAGCTGTTCATGTTACCTCCCCACTTTAATGCCCGAACCAAGATACGATAATCAGCATTCGGCAATTGGTAAATAGTTCCGTTGGCTAGTTCAACAACTCCCCAAGACCAATCAGTGCTATAAACGCTGTAGCCTCGGAAGTTGGTAGCAACTGTTCCATGAGGCACATCGCCACCCCACAATAAGCCAATGAGGCCATAACTCTTCAACCCTGCCACGTGGTCAAGGGTTTCCAGGTCCAGGGGAGGAGTAGTGACAGTCGTGTTGGTAAATACGGTAGCGTTCGTTTGGGGTCCCGGGAGATAGCCATATGTTGACGGCGTGAAGTTGTAAGTGGGGTTAGACGCGATGTCTGCAGGTACTGCGTCAAAGCGGACATACGCCGATGGTTGGTCAATGAAAATTGTGAGAACTGGGTCGTTGTCGGGAGTCTGTGTTTGGTTCTCGGCAACCTTCTTGGCGGGGAATGTGAAAATCGTCTTGTCGTTATTGCGAATTCCCGCGTCAGAAGAACTGATAAACGGCAGCAGAGGAACGCCAGAAGGGGGCACTGGGGAGACATCAAGATTCTTCAAGTCTCCTGTGTAGATATTGGAGAGTTCGCCGCGTGCATACGGGATTCCAAGATAAGGAATGGAAAAGTTCTCCTCTCCTTCGGTGACTGTGATGAGACCACTGTAAGTCGGCAGGAGGGAAACGTCGACAGTGGGAGGGGTAATTGTAAATTCTACAGTCGCCTTGCCGCCAGCTGGAACCGTAAGGGAGCTCGTTGTGAATGTCACTTCCGAGTAGACAGGATTGAAGTTGAGCGCCCAGTAGAACATGTCGTTGATGTCAAGACTGTTGCCATTTGGTAGTCCGTTGACTTCCGCTGCAGGCTTGTGACCCAGCGTGTAGGTCTTGGGGGAAGATGACAAGTTCTCGATTGTGAAATTCCGATCAAGGGGTCCAGCTGAGTCGCGAAGGTTGAACTCGGTTGCAGAGAAAATGGTTTCCGATGTGACTGCTCTCAGGACGTTGACTAATCCCGAGCCTTGTTGAGCGGTAGTGGTGAGAATGTCGGTCGCGTTGTATTGCTTTAGAGGAGTTGCGGACGATTGCAAACGTCTCGCGATCTCCTTCGGGCTCAAGTTAGGATATTTCTGCTTCACAAGAGCGTAGCAACCCGCAAGGCTTTGAAATGTTAGCTCAAAGCCACCTTCGCTTTGGAAACACGACTTACTGAGGGGTGGCCATCGATGTGCCCGAGATGACCGCATATCCCCACCCGTTAGATGTAACCCACGTGCTAAGAATCGTTCCTCCAGGTGCAGACACCTGAGGCTTGAGCGACATTTCCATCGTTGGCCCAAAGGTTGAGAACCATGAGGTAGTGCCTCCAGTTGGCTGATCAATCTGATGAACGGTTTGGTCTTCGAAAGTCAAAGTGAAGTTCTTGCCCTCTTTAGCAATACCGGCAAGAATTTTGCTTGCCTCAGACTTCTTGACCTTGACTGTATCAATGGCGCCATTCGCACCTGGCTCGTCGATGGACATGTCACTGGTATCAGGAAACCATGCCCAGACATTCGTGAAGCCAGATGAGTTGCTCCGTGCATCCAGGATATCGTAGTAACAGTCGCTTCTCGCGGTGACCAATGCGACCACACTGCCCTTGTCAGGGAAGCTGGCAATCGCGTCATCCCATGCTTGGTCCACGCACTCTCCATTATCGTCGTCCGCAACAAAGACATTGAAGTGTGCTGAAGCGTTGAGGGGAACAACACGACCGTACTCAATGGTGGAACCATCCGAACCAGCAGCGTTGTAAACCGTAGCAAAGTGGAAGTCGCTTACGGAGCCGACTGAGATTGCACTGGGGTCTTGTGCTGGTGCCGAGGAAACGTAGAGGCCAGTGTCGCCCTCGTTGCCGGCCGCAATGACGATTCCGATGCCCTGGGACTGGATCTTGGACAGAATCGGAATGTACGGTGAGCCACCCTCCCAAATAGCTGTCTCACCAATCGACATGCTGATGAGGTCAACCCCGTCGCTAGCAGCTCTCTCAAAGCCTTGCATGAGGATATCATCAGTGACACCTCCACTGCAGCCGAGAACGCGGTAGGCATAAAGAGATGCGTCAGGTGCAACACCAGAGATGCCAAATCCAACGCCCTGAGGGTCCTTGGCAGCGAGGATTCCTGTAATGACGAGTTAACACAAGCTAGAGCGAGGTTTCGGCTTCTCCTCAATATGACATACCAGCAACATGGGTACCGTGACCGCCCTCCAAGCAGGTAGTCAATGGGTCATCGTCCGGGACTGGATCATTCCAGCCAACAAAGTCATCACCCACAAAATCATAGCCTCCCGCTACCTTGAAGCCTTCGCCGTAGCCAGCGCCCAGGGCTGGGTGACGCCAATCAACACCAGTATCGAGGAAACCAATCTTGACGCCTTTTCCAGTCAGACCTTGGGCATGGACTTTGTCAGCGCCGGTCATCTTGAGACTGGAAAGGACGTCACTGGTGCCATTGATGGTGACAACCTGTGCAGCGGCTCTGAGCTGGACGGACTGCACTCCGATGGGAACAGAGGGGTTGACAGTCTTTGATCCCCGGCTAGAACCAACCGGTACGGGGCGGTCGTAATATTTGTTGGGCCAGACCTTCTTGACCTGGGGTAGAGCAAGCAAAGTGTCGACGTCGGTATCGTCCTTTGCATTGATTGACAAGCCATAGAAGTAGTCCGGATTTTTGAATTCGTGACGAACAGAGTAATCCAGGACGTCTTCGGCTCGGCGATGGAAAGCAGAGTGCGCATCTTCGCCGACCTCGCGGCCATTGATTGACGCATTCGGCTCAAGTTCGATGATGAAACCAGCGTTGACTGGTGGCTTTGCCTTGATAGCGGCTCCGGGGTGAAACGCCGCCAGACCAGGCGTGATCAGAGCCGTGGCAGCCACAAGAGTAAAAGAAAGGGCCTTCATGACGAAGCGTTGAAATGAGTGTAAATGAAAGGAGTGTAATGGACGCCGCGATGGCTATAATCTGCAAGGGATTTCAGTCTGAAGAGTGCATCACGACACATTTTAAGTACTGAGGACGTTTATCACCAGACAGGATAATGTCTCGTGTGAGAATAAACCATGATGAGTTTTGAAGACGTGCTTCACGATAAGGATTGCGATACGAACTGATCACCACCAAGAGCACTTTCAGAAGTTCCTGTGTCCCAATTTTGAGATGCAGATAGCCAGCTGCCTAGGTAGCATTGGGTAGGTGTTGTCGGTTCCCGATCTGTCGGCAATCTCTGCTATTTGAGGCTCGAAAGCTTGATTAAGCCTGCTGGTGTTACTACAGCGTAGATATCTTAAGGGTCGATTAACCCCTCCAATCGGCATTGAGTAACAATATTCTCGTATGGTCGGGATACAGAGAGGGGCCGGAGGGCGGAGGGTCCATCCTCGCATCCAGGCGCAGAATAGGAAGGTCGTGTTGTGGAGATTCGTGATCTAATTACAGGGAGTTATTGCCAAACCTTATTGCGGATGTCGCTGGATTCCTCGGCCTCCGATATCGTCAAGAGGGCACTTATTATTTTCCTCAAACACTTTCTGGGTACAAACTGTGCTTCAAATGCTCAAAGTGAGTGATTTGGTACAAAATTCCTGTACCAAAGTTTAAGAACCATCTCACTCGTTGGAATAAGATAGAGCTAGTTACACAGCTTTATCTTGAGCATGTATGCGACCCGGGCTTCATACTTTACTCTACATCCTGCCAAGCATAGTTGCGCCCGGCTTAGACTTGATGAAACTTACCTTTTCAATTGCTTCTGGTTGAATGGTGTGAATCTACAAACTGGAAATCGACCAGGTGTTAACTAATGGGGTGGGATTTCAACATGTCTGATCCGTTACAGAGTAAGGTATCTTACGGTTTGGGGGGGCTCTTGGGACCAAGACCTCGCGATGAGCGCAAGGGCCATCAGCTCAACCATCTCTCCCAACGACTCGTACGGGCAGCCAGAGGTCAAATTTGCTATGGTGAACAGACCATCAAGCATTGTATTGTATGAACTGCCACCAGATCATCTTGTCATTGCTATGGGTGTTGGTCAATAGACCATGTAGGGACTCCGTACGCTCGAAGGCTCTTCGGATAGGCAGTCTACGATGCGTGTGATCCAGCTGGTGTCTCATGTGGGTCGTCCAGCACGTGCCGTCGCTGTTGCCTGTCGCGTGCTTACTATTCCAACCTCCGCCTGGCCTCAGCACAGCCCATTTCGAATCGTAGACAACTTCATATCCAATCCGCTCTCTCAAACCACGGTGCCCTACCTCGGGTGACTGCGTGTAGGAGGATTGAAACCTCACTTACTCCGTACTCAAGAGGTCACTCTACCCATGCACTTCATCGCCGCCTGAGCGCAACCTCCGGTCACCCTGGCCTGTGTAGAGCCTCCTGACTCATGGCTAATTCTGCCCCTCTCGCACAACCTGTGGAGAACCGGTCACGGAGTGGGATCCGGCCAAAAAGAAGGCAGGTCGGCAGAGCGTGCGATGCCTGTCGTTTGCGTCGCATCAAATGCGACGATGCGTCTCCTTGTGCCAACTGCAGGGGTCGGGGCCAGCAGTGCAGCAATACGGAAGCAACCCGAACTTCGACTCTCTCTCAGGCCCATGAAGAGATAGACCGACTAAGGCTGAAAGTTTTGGACCTCGAACGAGAGCTTCAGCGACACCGAGGGGCGCATACCAATCCTGGAACTTCATTTTCTGTACATTCGCAACAAGTAGTCGCCAACGTGGAAGCAACGGCAGCCAGTAACATCGAAGGCCACTTTGTCACGCCAAGAAATAAGCCTTGGGATGGTGCTCTGCTCCGACCCGCACGATCACCTCATGTCGCATGGTTTGGACCTTCGTCTCTTTACTTTTTCATCCATCGCCTTGGCGTGTTCCTCAGTACCGATGTAGAACATGCTCAGCCAGACCACATGCTTCTCCGATCAACGAGCGGTAGCGCCGTGCCCGCCCAGGAAAGGACTACGTCAGAAGACGCATCTCATTTGCTGAGGCCACTTTTTAACGGCAATAAACCCGGGGTCTATCTGAATCCAATTCAAGAAGAGTACTTCGTCAATCTATTTTGGCAATCATACCACACCTCTTTGTACGCCATTATTGACGAGGCCGAGTTCAAAAAAGAGTATCAAGCCCTCTATCTGGATGTGCCCTCTGGCTATACTCGCAAGCCTTCAGCGCTGGTCGACATTGTTGTTGCCATGTGCATGCAGTACATGGCCTCAAGTCTGCCGTCTAGCCATCAAGGAAACATCGTCGAAGGAAACGATGCTACAACTGCCGGCCGGTGGCACTACCGAAGAGCACAGACTTTACTAGCCGGGGAAATGGAAAGCCCTTCTATCTCCACGCTACAGTGCCATCTCCTTTCAGCTGTCTATGTCTGTGGTGCGTCGTTCCATAATATGGCAGATAGCATTTGTGGTCAAGCTGTACGCATAGCCTATATGCTGGGTCTGCATATCGATCCTCCACTTGATACACCTGAGAAAGAACGTCAAGTAAGACGTCGACTTTGGTGGGCTGTCTATGTCTTGGACAGCAAAGTCGGGATGAAGCTGGGACGCCCCTTCTTACTACATGGTTCATTTTCCATGCCGCCTTTCCCAGATGATCAGCTTGGCGCTTCCATGTTATCAGGATCTACATTCGCTCCAATTTCAGGGGACGCTACCTGGCTGAGCTTTAGTCTTCATCACCTCAAATTATTCAAAACAATGAGAGATGCTCATACTACATTATACAGTCACGACGTTGGGCTTGGACAACACAAGACTATATGGGATGATCCCACATCCTTGGCCAAGGTAGCCGAAAGTCTAGAAGCTCATACCGTCATGATAGAGAGATGGGTGCAAAACTTGCCTGGTGCGCTCAAAAACAGCCGAGTAAACAATGGCCGCATTCTCTCAACCGACGGCTCGGCTCTCGTTATTGAGCAGTATGCCCCACTCTGGCTCCAAAGACAACGCCTTCTCCTGGAAATGGAATATCACCACATGTCTGTCAACCTTTACCGACCCTTCATTTCATTCAAAAAAGTTCCGGCGCCCGGAAGTCGTCTTGAGACGCTCGCAATAGAAAGTATCAACCATGCGATAGAGCTATCGAAAATTACTCAGCAAGCGCTTTCGTCCACGGCTATACTCGATGGATGGCATGAAGCGTTCCAGTGGCAATGGAATTCTGCCATCACATTAGCAGGATTTATCTTGGCCAATCCGCGTCATTCTGCAGTCGTAGCCGCAAGAAGTGCCATGGATTCATCCTTGTCAGTTTTTGGTACATTTGGCCAGAGTTTCGAGCTGGCAAAGAATGCTGAAACTGTTGTCCGAATGCTGTGTACGAAGATCGATGGCTTGATATCGACTTCTTCCCAGGACCATGGTCAGAAGGAGCCAGCTGCATTACCTACGCTGGGTATCGACCAGGAAGTGGAGGTAGCTAATGGCTTTGCTTCTGAATCGGTCTATACATCAACCTCCCCTGAGCTTTTGACTCAATTTCTGGACTTCGATTTCACGGAAATGGCGGTTGGCGTAGATTTCTGGGCCAATATCGACATGCTGGGTGTCGGCGATATTAGCACATTTGGCGAGTCCTCTGTCTTTTGACAGAGATAATAATATTGGGTATGTTCCAATACTTTGACACACGTCTAAACAGCCAGCAACGTGATCGTTAATGCAATTGCTTCGAGCAAGCAATAGTGAGAGGTGTCGTTTGTTTTCGAGCTGATCGCGTGAATAGTGAATCAATGAATTGCAAAACAGTAATCGTAAGCATTCATGATGCATTCCACCAATCGGAGCATGTCCTGCCTCTGCTTACTCTGGTCCTTTCCTAACCACTAGGAGTTGCTCCTACACTGCGAACCAACGATCCAATCGAAAGAACTCCTTTTGCGAACGACTAAGCGAGCCTCGATCCTTTACAGACAATAGCGCGAACTTGGTATAAATACGTCCGTTCGATTCACCAACTCTACTTTTTGAATTATCCCAAATCAGACTTCTTTCGCAACTTGATACTTACAGTCAGATCTCAATAATCAAGCTACCCTATTGTCACTCTTCGTCTAGCAAGGCACTTTGTTCCAAAAGCCACTATGTCTTTGCCGCGCCGAGCTCTGATCAGCATAACTTCTGCTCATGGCACCCTATTCGAGGGGAAGGAGACCACCGGCCTCTTCATCAGCGAAGCGTTGCATCCTTACAGCGTTTTAAGGGCAGCTGGTTTTGAGGTTGATCTCGCTTCCGAGACTGGTACATATACCCCTGACTGGCTTTCGACACAGCCAGATTTCCTCAACGGCGAAGACTTGGACATTTGGAATAATGCCAAGAGCGATTTCCGCATGAAGCTCGACAACATGACAAAAGCCGCTGACCTCGATGGTAACGCATACGGGCTTTTCTACGCGTCTGCCGGCCATGCCGCCCTCATCGATTATCCCACGGCCTCTTCTCTTCAGCGAATCGCAGCGCAAGTCTGGGCGAATGGAGGGGTGGTCTCTTCTGTCTGCCACGGACCAGCACTTTTCGCCAATCTGATCGACCATAGCACCAATGAGCCCTTGATCAAGAACAAGAGAATCACCGGCTTTACTACGGAAGCCGAGTCCTCCATGGGGATCATGGATGAACTCAGAAGCTGGGGTGCTGAGATGGTGGAGGAAACGGCAATTCGACTCGGGGCGACATGTGAGCTTTTCACTCTTTCCTCCATCCATGGCCCAACCATTGCTTGGTGTGTGAGTTCTTCGGATCTAACATTGAAAACAGATGTGCGTGCCCCTGGTATCTGGGACGACTTTCATGTAGTTGATGGTCGCCTAGTGACAGGCCAGAACCCAGCCAGTGCTACATCCACTGCTCAAGCTGCCGTTGAGGCTTTCGACAGCGCTTGAAACATGGTATTTCAAGATGATATGAGAACTCCTGGTGTAGAGAGAAGATATGCTTATGGGTATGATTCAATGGATTGGATAGATTGACAGGATTATAAATTTTCTTGGTGATGGAATCGTTTTCCGAGCACTTTCTTAACTGAGGCCTCTGTGTAGCTTGTTGATGTTGTCAACCCTTTCACGACGGACGCATGAAAGGACGTGAAATTCAAATATCATGCATAAAGAGATGTGACCGACAAACTCATATGATCATTCAGAGCCTGTGCAGCGCAGCCTCAACAGCCGGAGCAAGTCTTTTTTCGAGGTGATTTCAGATTGATTGCTAGGTTGAACGACCTCACGTTCTTTAGTCATGGCAGCAAAATATTAAGCTCAGAAGGCGGTGGACTGTTGGGAAGAAATTCGAAGAGTGAAAGCAAGTAACAAGCCAACTCGTCCTGCTTTTGGTGCACGAAAGCCACGTTGCTACCCATAAATGCGGAACTGACGCCATTCTTGGTCTCCGATGAAAAGGGCTATCTCCGATGACTAAGAGCGGGATGACAAATTAGGAAGAACCACTTAAATGTGTCATTATCAGCGGCACGGGAGATCGGGTTGTCCCGGAATCACGGAGCTGCTGCACGCTTTGTAAGGCGCCAAGCCGGAGTTGCGGAGTTGCCCACAACATCACGAATCAGTCCTCCGGCTGACTCGCCGATTGATGTGTGGGCCTTCTCAAAAACAAGGAAACAACTAGAATAGCAGATAGTATTTAATGACGAAAGAAACCTCAGACTGACTTGGTGAAATAGAGACAACTCGCACTGGTTTTTTTGTTTTTCAACAGCGACTTGCATAGATTCTCCTCGTTATCCGTCAACATATCCCGCTTCAAGTCGACATACCAGCATCGTCAATCACACAGCATCATAAATCATCAACTCAACATGGCATCGCCTAACATTACGGAAAGCAAGCTCTTCAAGCCTTTGAAGCTTGGCAATACACAGCTTGAGCATCGGATTGCTCTGGCACCGTTGACCCGATACCGAAACGATGCAAACCACGTGGCGAAACCTTTTGTTCCTCGATACTACAGTGACAGAGCCTCAACTCCGGGCACTTTGATTATCTCAGAGGCCACTGGCACTTCAATGCCAGAAACTGGAGTACCGCACGGCCCAGCCTTTGTCACAGACGAGCAAGTTGCTGCTTGGGAAAAGGTCATTGCTGCAGTTCACGAGAAGAAAGGTGTCTGGTTTCAGCAAATCTGGGCTCAAGGACGAGCTGCAGACCCCGACTACCAGAAGCAGCGCGGCTACAAGTTCCGTTCCTCGAGTGCTGTGCCAATGGAGCCTGGCGCAGCTGTTCCTGAGGAAATGACTGAAGAAGAGATTCTACAAGTAATCCAAGACTTTGCGGACACCGCCAAGAGAGTTGTTGCTGCAGGCGGCGATGGTGTTGAAATTCATGGAGCCCACGGTTACCTACTGGACCAGTTCCTCTCAGACTCCGTCAACAAGCGTACAGACAAATGGGGAGGCTCTATTGAAAACCGGGCTCGGCTTCTTCTTGAAGTCATCAAGGCAGTGGTTGAGGTCATCGGCGCTGAAAAAGTGGCGCTTCGACTCTCTCCGTATGCATCGTTCCAAGGGGCAGAGTCGTCTGATATCCACGGACAGTATACATATATTGTCAAGGAACTGAAGAAGATGAACGTTCCCTTCGCCTATTTGTCGCTTGTTGAGGCTCGAGGCGACCCGGCCAAGCTTTTGAACACTACGCACGATCCCAAGATTGCTCAACAGACACTCGACTTTATCCTCGATATATGGGATAACTTGTCCCCCGTTGTTGTGGCTGGTGGTTATAGTCCCGAAAGCGCTGCCCAGGCACTTGATGGGCACTACGCAAAGTGGGATGTCATCGTTGCATTTGGAAGAAGCTTTATTGCAAACCCCGACCTTGTCTGGCGTTTCAAGCACGGCGTTCCACTCACAAAGTACCATCGATTCTCGTTCTACATCAGGGGATCGGAGATTGGGTACAACGATTACACATTTAGCCAGGAGTACATTGACGCACAGCGCGAATGGGCTTTGACGCATTTGGCTTCAAACTCGAAGTAGTACTAGAATCGTTACTTTGATTTGCATTTTCTGGGTAGAAAAGCATTAGAATTTAGAGCAATATCCATGTCGTTTTCGCCAATAGAAACATTCTGTTTTTTAATCATGATATTCCCATATCATGATACCAATATCAAGCTCTTTTCCTAGCCCCGTGCAACTTTGTGATTTACACCTAACCTGGTATGTTGCGTCTGGATCTCTCGAAACAATACTTCAAGCTTCACGGCTCCAGTATGCTCGGTGTGTATATCGCCAGAGTCATCGACCTGATTCGTTGCAAACATATTCCTTTGGAGGCGTAAATCATGAATAGCGAGCTGAAAGGTGCAGACTGGAGGAGAAGACATGGGCATGGTCATCACTGGTTTCGAGATATATGGTCAAGCACTTAGTTGACAACCTGCTTGATGTACGGTACTCATGAGCTTGAAGATCTAGATGCCAAGCAGCCAATAAGCCCAACCGCCTTTTAATTGCCTTCTTCTATCGCGAATGCGGGGCATCCCTGGAAGTGAACGACTAACGGAAGATTGATGCGAAATTATCAAATCAATCTCAGTCAAGAAGAGGCTTTGTATAAATGACCCAAAGCTTCTCAAGATGGTTCTCAGACTGATTCTGCGTTCTAAAAAGTAGATACGTAGCTGCTTATTTAAATGACAAATTTCACCCAAAGTGCGATTGCCTGAGTTCACTTGGCAAAAGACTGAACGCGAAGACGAAGCTCAAGTCCCATTTCGAGGACACTGAGCAGCGGAGTCAACCGTGGACCAATCAGATCACAAAGAAACACGGCCAAACCCGCCCGGCATTTTTACTCATGGGCCCGAGCAATCTAGCCAATTTTAGTCCAGATGCCAAGATTGACTTGTCTCAATGATTCCAGCAGCAATGAACATGAGCGCAAGACATTGCAATCTGGTGTCCTCTCGCACAATTCGGGGGTCGAAAATGTCCGTATTAAGGGAATTCTGGCCGGTGGGATTGACTTCTCGGTCAAGAAATGGCCTAATCGCCGATTGGGATGCATCTTTTTCCATAGCGTGTCAGCGCCATCGCGCGGCTTCGTGGATCTATGACGAAAGCATAGCTTAAGCTTACCAGATGAGGCTCCTTGCTTGGAGAAGAAAACATCTAGTGGTCTCCACTTGGCCGATATCTAACACCAGTGTCGCGCTGACGCGACCGACGTGGTCTGCGAGTACTTGGTTATACGTCGTCATAGATCTCAACTAGATCAACGGTCGGCGGAAACAGGTGACCGACGCCGTTAGTTCACTACAGTTGGAATCGGATTTTGTTGCTCGCGTCTACCCCCTGAAGATGCAGTCGATATTCTGGAACCGGCCTAGTGTCGACTGGCGTTTTGTTGGCATGTGGTTTCAACGAAAAGCAACAATCCATCGACTCACTGAGACAATATTATTTACTTACGGGTTCCCGTCAACAACGTGCTCTTCGCTGGGCCTTCTGCATCCGTGATGTGCACTGCAGTTGCTTGATCGCCATCACCACGTTGCAGGAAACCATAGTGGTGTATCAACTCCAATCTGCTTTTGGGAAAACATTGAAAGCCATAATGGATGAGAAACCTACGCCTCGGGACACCGACGTCCCAGGCGGCTTCCCAGAGACGCCTAGTCTTGCTCCGACCAGCGGGCGGCCTACGCCGATGACATTGTCTAGTCACGGCCAGCACAACGCTCACAATGCCACAAGCACACAATCAAGCCAGATTACCCGGAACACCACGAGTTACTTTGCCACGACATCGCGTATCCGCGACGACACGTCTTCTTCTACTGTCACGCTTTCTGGCAACGGTGTTGCGGTCTCGAGTAGCCGCAGAGCTTCGCGAGCAGAAGATTTGTCGGAAAAGAATGCCCCCATCGACAATGAATCGGCGGCATCCTCTCCCTCCGCAAATGCTCTATCGCCGACGGACAGCACTCACTTTGCGCCCCTCAAGACCCATGTCAGCAATACCAAACGACCAGAGGCGCGCAGGCAAGGAAGCAATTTGACCGAAGATGACCTTTTTCGAGTACTGTCTCGCCGTCGAACCAATGCCACGCACCAGTCAGATGCTGAACAGGAAGAGGAGCAGCAAGAGGTTGAACGTCTTATGTCTCGGATATTTGGTCGAGCTCGACAAGAACAGAGCGAGGAGGAGAAAACGCGGCACAGTGGAGTTGTTTTCCGTGATCTCACGGTCAAAGGCGTTGGTCTCGGGGCCAGTTTACAGCCCACGATTGGAGACATCTTTCTCGGATTTCCCCGCAAGATCAAAATGCTTTTCACTCGAGGGCCCAAGGCTGCATTCGCAAAGCCTCCGGTCCGGGAGCTGATCAGTCACTTTGACGGTTGCGTACGCCCTGGAGAGCTTCTTCTTGTTCTTGGACGTCCAGGCTCAGGATGTAGTACTTTCCTCAAGGCCTTCTGCAATCAAAGGGCAGGGTTCCAGGCCGTTGAAGGCGAAGTCACTTATGGAGGCGCCCGTGCTGAGGAGATGAGCAAGAGTTTTCGCGGAGAAATCATCTACAACCCAGAAGACGATCTCCACTACCCAACCCTGACTGTCAAGAGAACCCTCAACTTTGCACTAGAGACGAGAACCCCTGGCAAGGAATCAAGACTTGATGGTGAGAGTAGGAAGGATTACATCGAGGAGTTCATGCGAGTTGCCACGAAGCTCTTCTGGATCGAGCATACCCTGGGCACGAAGGTTGGAAACGAGTATGTCAGAGGTGTGTCGGGCGGTGAAAGAAAGCGTGTGAGCATTGCAGAGGCTATGATTACTCGTGCATCCGTTCAAGGTTGGGACAACTCAAGCAAAGGCCTCGATGCCAGTACAGCCGTGGAGTACGTCCGATCGATTCGCGCCATGACAAACATGGCAGAGACATCGACCGCCGTGTCGCTTTACCAAGCCGGCGAGTCTCTTTATGACCTTGTTGATAAGGTACTTCTCATCGACAAGGGGAAGTGTCTTTATTTTGGACCCTCCGAATCCGCAAAGCAGTACTTCATCGACCTCGGCTTCAACTGTCCAGACCGATGGACGACTGCAGACTTCCTAACTTCGGTAACCGACGAGCACGAGCGCCACATTCGAGAGGGCTACGAGTCCCGAATTCCAAGAACCCCTGAGGAATTTGATTGGGCATACAAGAATAGCGAGGCCTACAGGAGGAACATCCAGGATGTGGAAGAGTTTGAGTCTCAGCTTCATCAGCAGGTTGAAGACCGCCGCCAGAACGAATCAAAGAAAACCGAGACCAAGAACTACGAGATACCCTTCCACAAGCAGGTCATTTACTGCACCAAGCGCCAGTTCATGGTCATGGCTGGGGATCGAGCGTCCCTTTTTGGCAAATGGGGCGGGTTGGTGTTCCAAGGTCTCATCGTGGGCAGTCTGTTCTACAACCTCCCGAATACCGCTGCTGGAGCATTCCCCCGTGGAGGAACCTTGTTTTTCCTGCTTCTTTTCAACGCGTTGCTCGCACTGGCGGAACAGACGAGTGCGTTTGAGTCTAAGCCCATTCTGCTCAAGCATAAATCCTTCTCTTTCTACCGCCCAGCAGCTTTCGCCATTGCCCAAACCGTGGTGGATGTGCCACTTGTATTCATTCAGGTTATTCTTTTCAACATCATCATCTATTGGATGTCCAATCTTGCGAGAACTGCGTCACAGTTCTTCATCGCCACGCTTATTCTCTGGTTGGTCACCATGGTCACCTACGCTTTCTTCCGTGCCATTTCAGCTTGGTGCAAGACCTTGGACGATGCTACAAGATTCACCGGAGTATCTGTCCAGATCGTTATCGTCTATACAGGCTACCTTATCCCTCCAACTTCGATGCGTCCCTGGTTTGGATGGCTGCGGTGGATAAACTGGATCCAATACGGCTTCGAGTGTCTCATGTCTAATGAGTTTTACGACCGAGAGCTCCAATGTGTACCGCCTTACCTCGTTCCTCAAGGGCCGAACGCCTCGCCGGCATACCAAGGCTGTGCGCTTGCTGGAAGCCCGCCTGGCCAGACAATCGTGCCCGGCTCTAGTTACATCGAAGCATCCTTCACATATTCTCGTTCTCACTTATGGAGAAACTTCGGTTTCCTATGGGCTTTTTTCTTCGTTTTTGTAGCCCTCACAGCCTTGGGCATGGAGCACATGAAGCCGAACACTGGTGGTGGCGCTATCACCGTCTTCAAGCGTGGACAAGTCCCCAAGAAGGTGGAGGACAGCATAGCCGCTGGCGGCCGTGGCAAGAAGGATGATGAAGAATCTGGCGAAGCCAACAACAGTACGCAAACAATGACAGCCGACACTGCGAAAAAGGAGAGGAGCGACGAGGAGACAATGAAACAAGTGGCTCGGAATGAGACGGTCTTCACATTCCGCAACGTCAAGTACATCATACCTTTCGAGAAGGGAGAGCGCACGCTCCTGGATGATGTCCAAGGATACGTCCGGCCTGGAAAACTCACTGCACTTATGGGTGCCTCCGGTAAGTATTGATCTAGTCCAAAGATTGCTCACTTGCAATTGCTAATGCCTCATAGGTGCTGGCAAGACGACTTTGCTAAACGCCCTGGCTCAGCGCCTCACATTTGGCAAAATCACTGGTGAATTCTTGGTCGACGCTCGGCCATTACCCAAGTCCTTCCAGAGAGCAACTGGCTATGCAGAGCAGATGGATGTGCACGAACCTTCCGCGACGGTTCGAGAAGCTCTCCAGTTCTCCGCGCTGTTGCGGCAGCCCCGAGAGGTCTCCAAGAAGGAGAAATTTGATTACTGCGAAACCATCATTGATCTTCTCGAGATGCGTGATATTGCCGGAGCAACGATCGGCAAAGTCGGCGAAGGCCTGAATGCGGAACAGCGAAAGAGGCTCACCATTGGAGTGGAGCTGGCATCGAAGCCTGAGCTCCTCATGTTTTTGGACGAGCCCACGTCTGGTTTAGATTCCGGCGCTGCATTCAATATCGTCAGGTTTTTGCGCAAATTGGCAGACGCTGGCCAGGCCGTGTTGTGCACAATTCACCAGCCGTCAGCTGTGTTATTCGAGGAATTCGATGAACTTTTACTTCTCAAGGCTGGAGGCCGAGTTGCATATCATGGGCCACTCGGACGCGACAGCCAAGAGCTGATTCAATATTTTGAGTCAAACGGCGCGCACAAGTGTCCTCCAAGCAGCAATCCAGCCGAGTACATGCTGGAGGCAATCGGTGCTGGTGACCCGAACTACAAAGGGAAGGACTGGGGTGATGTCTGGGCGCAGTCCAAGCACAAGGACGAGAGATCCAGAGAGGTTGATGAGATGCTGGCAAGGAGGAAGGATGTGGAGCCCTCAAAGAGCCTCAAGGACGACCGCGAATATGCCATGCCATTGACGACTCAGACGGTGGCGGTAGTCAAGCGTTCGTTCACTGCCTACTGGCGCACGCCCAACTATATTGTCGGAAAGTTCATGTTGCACATCCTTACAGGCCTCTTCAACTGCTTCACTTTCTACAAGATTGGTTATGCGTCCGTCGACTACCAGAATCGGCTATTCTCAATCTTCATGACTCTGACAATCAGTCCGCCGCTCATCCAGCAATTGCAGCCAGTCTTTCTGCAGTCCCGCCAAATATTCCAGTCGCGCGAGAACAACGCGAAGATTTACAGTTGGTTTGCTTGGACGACAGCGGCAGTTCTCGTCGAGATTCCCTATGCTATTGTCGCCGGAGGCATCTACTTCAACTGTTGGTGGTGGGGTGTGTTTGGATGGCGTCTTCCCGCCTTCAACTCCGGCTTTGCATTCCTCTTGGTCATTCTCTTCGAGCTATACTACGTGAGCTTTGGCCAGGGCATAGCCGCGTTCGCTCCCAACGAGCTTCTCGCATCTCTCTTGGTTCCCATCTTCTTCCTCTTCGTCGTCAGTTTCTGCGGTGTGGTTGTACCAGCTGCTCAACTTCCTACGTTTTGGAGGGCTTGGATGTACTGGCTCACCCCTTTCCACTACCTATTGGAAGCCTTCCTCGGAGTCGCCATCCATGATCAACCTGTTCAGTGCGAGTCTGGCGAGTTTGCAAGATATCAGCCTCCTCCCAACCAGTCGTGCGAAGACTACACCGCGCCTTATATCCAGCAGGCTGGTGGATACGTTCGGACTGGAGATGGGGGCATCTGCGAGTTCTGCCAGTATGCGACGGGTGATGAGTTCGGCGCAGGCTTCAGCGTTTACTACAGCAATATCTGGCGTGACTTTGGCATCTTCTGCGGGTTTATCGTCTTTAATTACGCCGTAGTCTATGTCGGGACTTGGCTCAGGTTCAAGGGAAAGAACCCTTTTAAAAAGCTTATGATGAAGAAGAAGAAGTAATAGGGTGGCAGTTGGTCATGGCCAATCTCTTGTCAATGTTTAGAGGACTTGTTATGGATAGTAGACCTCCTGCATAGCGAGGTGTAATAGATTAATAGATTGTATCACTGAAGATTTGCGCCTGGTATCAATGAAATGATTCGTTTCTGATGGAAAATATCGATCTCAACGAGTTTCGTACAGTTCGCAACATGAGACTTGCATCTTTGCTGGGCCATCCGGAGTAACTCCCGACATCGCTCCTTGTATCATGAACTTTCACAAGCAGCCGAATGGTGAACAAGAGTTTTGATATTGATTCAATTGGAACGCTGGTGTATGATGAGGGAATCTATAGAGGGAAGGAAGAACAATGTGTTGATTGCAGTCAATATGGCAGCCTTAGTTCTTGAAGGCGCCGTTTGTCAACTCATCCTCCAGGTCGTAGTAGACTTGGAATTCGCAGTAGCAAATCTCCGGGTCACTCTCAACGTCAAAGTTGAATTGTGCCTCCTCGTCCGTGATGGGGACCTTTGCCAACCCGTTGGCGCCGGCAGCCTCGGCCAGGAGCTGCACGCGACAGCTTCGCTCCATGGAGGTGTACAAAAAGGCAGCCTCATCAACGGTACGTCCAACCGTCAGCAGACCGTGGTTTCTCAGAATGCAGCCCTTGCCCTTGGGGCCCAATGCCTGCGCGATCAGCTCACCCTCCTCAGGACCCAGCACGACACCGCCGTAGCTGTTGTAGACGCTGTGAGCTTCGCCAAGGAACTTGCAGGAGTCCTGGGTCAGCATCTCCAGCCTACGTCCAAAGACCGACCAGGCCTTGCCGTGGATGCTGTGGTTGTGGCACACGGCGTGAACGTCGGGGCGAGCCTTGTGCACGGCAGCGTGAATCAAAAAGCCAGCCGTGTTGGGGGGCTTGCTGCGGTTGCCGCCGATAACCTCGCCGTCGAGGTTGACGAGGATCATGTCGCTGGCCTTGAGCAGACCAAAGTGCTTGCCGAGAGGGTTCGTCCAGAAGGCGTCGTGGTGCTCGGGGTCTCTGACGGAGATGTGGCCGCTCATGCCTTCGATGTAGTCTTCACGGTACCAGTGGCGGAAAGCGGCGGCCATGTGTTCGAGTTGCCATTGGCGCTGGGAGGCGAAGTCGGGGAACTTGGGGATACCGGCGAGAGCGACATCGCCGTGGGGCATGGCCTGCAAAGGCGTCTTGTTGGCGAGCTCATGGCCGTGCTTGGTGTGCGATACCTCCTTGGGGACGATGGCGGCGGCGCGGGCCTCGATGGACTCGGTATCGCTGACAACGGCAGACGGAGCCATGGTGGGTCTTGTGATCGGTGCGCCGGTTTACGGTGTACGGAGTCTGAAGGGTAACGGTCTCAATGCGAAAAGTGAGCACAGCGTCTCTCCGGCCGTGGTTTCTGAACGTATCCGTTTCGAGATGGAAGAAGCGAAAGCTATGTTCAATGAGGATTTGTGAGTTCAGGTGTAATCCAGATAAAGTTGATCTGGGGAAGTTCTGCAATAATGATGGCCGCCGATTGATAGGCAATACGCCACCTACGAATGGAAGACAGAAATGTCCATCGGAAGATGTTACCCAGTGTTTGGCCGGAGCGGGGTTGCGGGTCTTGATAAGGCATGACCGGGATCGCTCACACAAAGTTAGGACCGGATACCGGAAACCGGGAAACCTGACCGGCCCGGTCCAAACATCGGATGGCCGGACAAGGAATAATGGGGTTGGGAAGGGGCCCCGCCTCCGCAACGGGCGGCTCGATCGCCGATAAGAGAGAGGCATCTCCACGGGCACTGCGAGTTCGGGCCAGGCTGTCACTCATTCATGGCATCGCGGCTTCGGGATTCACGCCTGGTCAAGCTTGGCTCAGAGGTTGAAGAGTGAGACGTGGTATGTTGGAAGAAAAACGTCGCGACAGGGTATGTTACAACTAGTCCATGCAAATTCCATCCGCCCGTCATAAACCAAAAAAACTCTCTTGTACAGCGACCGTCGTTGTCGTCGTCGTTACGCAAATGCTTTTATTTACCCGCGCGCAGCTCTCGACCGTCCGGCTCCGAGCCCGTCTCTTTTGCTTTCCTGGAGAATGGAGAGGGAGGTTATTCCTTGCTCTGCTTAGCACATGTGCCGGATGTCGCATTAGTTCGTCATTAAATAGCAGTATTTTGCTCGTATTCAGCAGTTGTCGATATGCCACGTCCATACATCTACCGCTTGGCCTGCAACGCCTTGTCCAGACACTGGATAATCTGATGAGAGTCAGCACACGCGATACGTGATCAAGCAACATTCAATAGGACATACCTCATCTCCCCAAACACCTTGGTTGCTAAGATAGCGACCCATGCCTCTCACCAATTCGAGCTGCTCCTCGACAGTCAAGCCAGTGACGGCCATCTCCATGACGCTGCCGAGATTGACCTTGTGAAGAGCAATAAAGGAATGGTAATACATGTAGGTGAAGAAGCCCATGATGAACTGGCAATCCATGCGATCCGTCATGCCGCCGTGTCCCGGAATGGAGTCGCCAAAGTCCTTGATCTTGAAAGTGCGCTTGAGCCCAGAAGCGAAGAACCCGCCAAAAGGTGCGATGAGAGAGGCAAAGGTGGCCAGTACCAAAGTGTGCAGCTGCATTGGAGCCACAGTGAAGGAGAAGGTCTGGTGCATGTTGGGTGGCAGGAAGAACAGAGGAGGCAGGCTGTACGTCTTGGGGATGAAGACGGGGTTCCGGGTACACTCAAGACCAGTAAAGATGTTCGCGCCGAGATCCTGGATTGTTGTTAGAATATTAACAGCGTTTGTCTAGGAGTAGCGTAGGGTACTCACGTTGACCGGGCACAAGAAGAAGTCGGAGCGCATCAAGACGTTGGTCAGAAGCATGCCAAACAAGATGGTGAAGGCCCAAGCGCCGACAAAACCCTCGACAGTCTTCTTGGGGGAGAGAGCGATGAGTTGCGTGCGGCCAAAGGTGATGCCGCAAAGGTAGGCCCAGATATCGTTGGTGATAACCATGGCAGCTGGGAGGAAAAACCAGATCATGCCCTCGAAAACGTTGTTCATGATGAAGTGAGCCTGGACGACAATGAGGTACAGAGCCATGTGAGTCCATGCGAACTGGGTGAATTGAAACTTGTAGTGACCATTCTGGAGAGAGGTGACGAAGAAGACGAAGCCTAGCGAGGTCGAAAGTCAGCGCGTGCTCGAAAGAAAGGGTATATTCTGGAGTGTTTCGAGAAAGGACGTACCAAAGATGTACAGTATGAAGCTAATGAAGCGGTGGTGGGTTGCCAAAGGCAGCAGAACCTTGTCGACCAAGACGATGTGCTTGAAATAGTAGATGACGCTCTCGCCGTAGAGGAAGTACATGGTGGTTGCCAGCCAGTACCAGTTGAGGCTCTTGGAGGAGCGTAGCTGGCGGGCGCGGCTGGGTACGCTGGCGATGGCGATAACCTCCTTGAAGGAGATGATCTGGATAGCAGTCATGATGCAGATGATGTAGATGTGGCCCATGAAGAGAGCAGTGAAGAAGCCAGCGAACATGACAAAGGTCCAGAAGGTACGGGTCAGGAAGTTGGCCTTCTTCTTCTCGTATGCGGCTCGCTTTTCCTCCTCGGGTGATTGGGGTTGCTGTTGCAGGCGCAAAAGGTTAGCTATGTCCATACCATGTGGACGGGGTCGCGGTCATGGTCATGACCATGATGATGATGATGGCGCTGGCAGTCGCACTGAGGCCGTGCAGATGCATACTGTAAATCTAGAGCTTACCTCTACAATGTTTTCCAGGGCTGCGCCAGACCTTTGCTTGGTGGGCGAACCATCTTCACTGACATCGCTGAAGCTGGAGCGGCGCCCCTCGCCGTGACCATTGGCCTTGTGAGGGAACTTGACGCCCCTCCGTGTGCGGGCCATCATGTCTCTATTTACGGTTCCGCAATACTCGAAAGGATAAGAGGTTTCGACGAGTCGGCCTCGTAGGTAACTGCGATACTAGGTGAGGTTGGTCAAGCCTAGTTGGTGGGAGAAAGGTCAAAGGTCGTGATAAGTCGTCGCGAAGCAAAAGCGGGTGGTTCGGATGCGGCGATGGGAAGAGTGGAAGCGGAGGGTCGGCGCAAATTGGACCGTTGGGTCGTAAGGATAGGCGATGGAACGGATTATCGTCGAGTTGTCGAGACACGTCGGAAGAGCAAATTCTAGTCGAGTCCCAAGGCGTGAATGCGCACGGTTGAGCTCGGAATCGCAGGTGGTCGTGGGTGACGTGTTGGAGAAGCGGATGGGAGTTGTCGGCGTGGATGGATTTTTTGTTGAACCCGTACGGAGCAAGGTAAGGTAGCGTAGACCTGGGAGGGAACGCAAAGGGCCAAAGGCTGAGCAGAGCAGAAGGGAAGGGCGGAAAGCGGGAAGGCACAGCTGGCGCAGAATCCCCGAGTGGACCCACCTCCTTCCCACGCCTGAAGCGGGCTGCTTCGGCTGTGTCCACGTCCACGGGACTCGGGCTGTTAGGTAGGTAGGTACGCTGCGTTGCTCCTTCCTCCAATTAAGGTACCTAAGTACTTCTATTCTATTATTTGTCTCACTTTTACCTGTACTTTCACGATTTCTATTCTCAAAAGATTTTCTGTTGTTATTTTCCCTCTTAATCGTTATCCCAGTTCCCCAGATGTTCTATCTAGATACCTACCTACAGTCTACGTTACAGATTATCCGTACAGACGCTACGGTGCCAGGGCAGCTGGTCTGGGCGAATGATGACGGTGTAAATTAGCGTAAAAGAGCTACGTCAGGCTCGCATTCTTGGCGGGGGGGAGCAGCCCTGGAGATGGGAATTGGAGTCCGCTCGCATTGCCTGCCCTCATTGCCACCATTCCAGGTTGCCCCCATTGTTCCCCCCCCCCCCCCCCCGAGCGGAGATTAGGTAATCCAGCCGGTCGGCAACACCGCACCTCCCACCAATGCTGAAATGCTGATAGTCCGGATGCCTCATTGGCCAAACCACTTTTTTGCACTGTCGGTTCGGTCTCCGGACTGCAAGTCATCTCCGTTGATCTCTGCATTTCTTTCTTCCCCAATAAATCTATCTGCTAGTTTCTTCGGAAACAGAACAGTCGTGCTTTATTTTACCTCAAGCCAGGCACGGATAGGTGTAAGGCCCCATGCATGAAAGAACCTTTCGCCTCCGAAAGCACAAGCTCCAAGGAGCCCCATGCACACAAGACGCAACGGGTGAAAGGTTCCTTTAGTTCCTTACGCGTATGTTTTGCAGGGCTCCGCTGAAAGGAGGAGCATCATCCTACCTTACCAACCCACCAAAGTTGTTGAGTTGGTCAGCCAAGGGACTTCCTCTCAATACACCATATGCTACGGACGGATAAACACAGTATCTTTGAATGCTTTTCTCGAGGCTCGTGGCTGACGTGGAGCTTGAGATTGGGCAACAAAGTCCGCCGGTATAGCTTATGCCGTCTCCGGTCAAGCCGAGATAGCTATCAATGGGTGGACGCAAGCTGATGTCATCACAGGCCATCCTGTGGCAACCAACGACCTGGCCAAGTCTGGCCAACAGCTTTGGTTTAGGTGCTTTGGGGGGTGAGGCGCGAGCTTCGAAGTTCGTCCGTCTTCTGCTTGACGCTGCATTCGTCCGAGCTCACCAGCCGCAGTCACATGATTGGACTTGAGGTGGTTGTGTGGCTAGTGATCCGGAGATACTCTGTTCCTGCAAGTGCCCAGGTGTGGCTGAGCACGCGCCTCCCTCAACCTGGAGGTCGCGTCTTCCAACGCGTTGAGTCTCACAGTCCTCCAAACACTGATAAGATAAGGAAACGCCCACGGTGCCTGATGGTGGGCTGCCACTATTCCCAACTCCATAACCTTCCACCTCAACCTCTCTGTAAGGTCCGGCCGTCAATGGGCCCATGATGATGAGCAATTTGACGTTCCAAAGCGACCATGGACGAATTCAACGATGACGACTTTGATGATTTGAACGACACCACTCTTCAGGAGCTTGAGAACAACGCCATTCAATTCACACAAGCACAAAGAAAACAGGACTCCCAGTCTCAAACTCTACCTCCGCACCATGACCCTTCCCAAGTCGAGAACTACGATGACTTAGAGTTCGAAGATGACGACCTCGACGATGCCGAAGTCACCAACGAACTTCTACCTCCCGTTACTCGCCCCTCCGTAGACAAGACCATCTCCCAACAACAGCAACAGCAACAGCAACACCAGCATCCGCCCCAGCCGCTTGCAGCCAGGCACCCGCCTCTACCACCTCAACAGAGATGGAATCCTCCACCAGCCCATGCAAATCCTCCGACCCTCTCCTCGCGGCCGCGATACCCTCCCCCCGTGCCAACCTACAACGCCTCTGTAGCCTCACAGCGTTTCCAGCCTGCCCACCCTGCAGCTCCGTATCGACCTCTACCAAGCCAATTTGTCCGACCAGCACCTCCTTCGTCCGCTCGCTTCAATCCCCCGCAATCCCAGTCGCAGTTGCACGCGGCACCCGGTAACGATGTCATTGCAGCGCTCCAGCAACGGCTCAGGGCCCTCGAATCTGAGCTGAACTCTGCACGAGGCGAGGCCTCCATCATACGAACAAATTCAACCAAGGCGGAACAGGATCACGCAGCCGAGGTTGCCCGCCTCAAAAAACAGAATGCCGAACAAGCTGCCAGGCAAGAGAGGGCTGTGGAAGCCGCCATTGCGGCTGAAAGGCAAGCCACCACAGAGTTACAATTCCTCCAAAGGGACATGAAGGATGCTTCGACCCGCCCTCGCCGAAGAGAGAATGCGCCCGTGTCCGCCGCGCCAGCAACCACCACACCTAAGAAGGCTGCCAAAACCTGGGGCGTTGCGGACGGATTTGACGATATGGACATCGCTCCAAGTCCAACCAAGAACAGAGGCAAAACTCGGGACCCCGGACCTGTTGCTATTCCATTGTCGGAGAGGACGCCCACCAAAGGCAAACGGAAACGGCCACCAGTCGATAGTCCCGTCATGGCTCTGGAGACAGACGCCCAAGACGTAATCATGGTTGATGACACAGGGACCACCGCCATTCCAGTCCAGTATCCAGGCCCTGCACCTACTACTCTCCCTTTCGAGGTAATGTTCCTCCACATCACGTATCATCAAAGGATCTGTGGCTAACAGCGTCGTAGTTTCTCCAAGTCATATTAGACCATGGCTCCTTGCATGGGGAACCACCGACTTTTGACATATTATCACGATACGCATACCCGTCCGATCCGACCACGTCTTTTGCATCCTTCATTTTCCAGCATTTGCCTCTCATGGGCACGCCGCTGAATCCGGTCCAACTTCTGGTAGACTTCGCCCGTCTTGTTATCCAGATGTGGAGCCAGTGTTTGAGAGAGAATTTCTTGCGGCCAATTTGGGACCTAGCCTCACTCCTCTCCTTTACTCTGCAGCTCCAGACCATATCAGTGGTCCCGCAGATCGTCAGTGACTTGGTTCCTACGCTGCAACAGTCTATTTATTTAGTTGCAGAAGCTCGATTCAAGAGCCAGGATGGCGATGTGTCGGCAGGGGCAGCCACAGAAACCCTGCAGCAGCACGTCGATACTACGTACATCCTGTCTTTGCTGAACGCCTCTGCCGCAGCTTGCGCTACGACAATGCTCGAAGCAGACGGCGGTGCGCAGACGAGACAAGCCGAATTTTGGCAGCTGATCACTCTTGATCTAGTTCTCATCCTTCTCACCCCCAAACAACAGCTGGACGACATCATTGGCATGCTTGATATGCTGTGCACTTCTACCCTCCCAGATTCCCTTGGCCCCATCATCCCAGGCAAAGACGCCGACCTAGCTGCTAGAATGATCATCGACAAGGTTTCTCTCAACCTAGTCGACTTACCTAGAGCAGTGTCGTCTGTAAGCCAGAAGCACGCAGTAAGATTCGCAGTCTTACGAACACTCATGGCCTTTACCCGTACCCCGTATGGAGCACGACAGGTCGCGGGCCACGTCAGTGTCATACCCCGGTTAGTCACAGCTCTGGGCGAGCTTGTCGATGTTTTGTACGACCTTTCGGACCCCGTAGTGGATACCTCCAGTGGCGGTCTCTCCCCTTCACACATGAACTTGGCCGTGGGTACTACCCCGGACGATCGCCGCGATGGTGTAAACGACTTGGACGACGGCCGAAGTGGCGTCTCCTTGTTGGTATCTCAGATCATTCTGCTTCTCCATACCATGGTAACAGATCCGCAGACGGCCAACGTCGCAAACATCCTCTCAAAGCTCTCCATGTCCCACGGCGGCTCTCAACGGTACATCCTTTCCTTGTCACGACTTAACTTTGCAGAAGAAGATTTGGTCTATGAGAGCGCGATGGACGCGGATACTGTTGATCGAGCTCATGAGTTATTGGAGATTGCCGTGACCCCTGACGAGGGCGATAGTATCGCCATTTCGTTTGGGGTCTGAACAGCAAGTACCTCTCCGTCCAAAGGCGCAATCACATTTCTAGACGGCTTGTTATCCGTAGATACTTTACCTTAATAAGGTAGTTCACCTACCCCAAGTGGCATCGGTCATTTTGGAACTCGCAGTATCCGGATGCCAGGACCCTGGGCTCACTTCTCAACGACAACGAATGCAGGTATGCCAAGGGCGCCCTAACATCGTACTCGCGTTCGTTTAGTACGAAGGCAATCAGCAAATGTATCATCACATCGGCCGTCGCTGTCACATCAAACTAGTGCCGTTCTACTCTGTTCCTAGAGACTGAAGCGGCGAACACACGATCGAGAATATGGAGAGTCATGCATCACGTCGCCGCGATCTGATTTGCAGGACCCTTTAGAGACCATCGGACTGATTAGGAATCGTCTCCAAACTTTCTTCGATTATGGAAACTCGGCCGAGAAACGTGGACCACAAGCTTCACATTACCCCCAGGAGGGCCGTGCTCGGCTGTATGGAGAAGATCACATCCCCTTATTGACTGGATGCCGTGAAAGCCACACCACGAGAGATGCTCGGACCCCGTGGACTAAGAGTTACTCGATTCGGATGTGCTGATCCCCAAGCTCTGCGATGGCGTCGAAACAGATCGTTTACTGTACTGCATAGCTTTGTTCAGTTGAGCGTCGCTGACTAGAGATGGTGACTGGACGCGCTAGTCAGGCAAAGCCTTTGCTCTTCAGCTTAGCGCCTACCAGTCATCGCCCAATTCAGCGCGCGCCCCTGAGTCAAGAGGAAGCATCTCGTCCGATAAAGCAGCCACTTGGGATGGTTCGTCCAAACCACGCCTGGGTCCGAGCCCGGTTCGTCCGGTCTGGCGTGAAGGCGTGGGTCCAAGTCGAAGCTAGGATGACAACAACAACAATACCACGGTCACTTTCGCGGGACTCGAGGTAGGCGGATCGGAGTCAAAGACCACCACTCAGCAAGACAAGCGGGGTGCATTGAACATGGCATGGTTTTTTATGGCAAGCGCCAGGAGGCGACCGTTAAACTTTCATGTCGCACATGGCCGGTCAGGAACGGGTGGTGGGCAGAAGCCACTTGTGCATCTCACAAGCTGAAGTCTCCGATGGAGGAACCCCTCCTCCTGAAGACCCCTCGCACCCCATCATGAACAGCATATATGATGCGACTTGATCGCACGTCCTCGCAAGTAAATAAGGAGCCCACACTCTCTGTTACTTCTCTTCTCCAAGTTGCTGTGCTGCTATTGTCTCAGTCCAACGCCGTCACGATGCATATTCTCTTCTTTTGTACCGCGCACAACTCGCTTTCACAGCGTCTATATGTGGCGCTGTCAAAGTCCCATACAATCACCATCGAATATGCCCTCTCAGACGATGTCATGATCGAGGCGGCCAAGCTTGCCAAACCTCATCTCATTGTCTGCCCTTTCCTCACAGCCCGTGTTCCAAAAGAAATTTACGAAAACTTCCTCACCCTGATCGTTCACCCTGGTCCCCCTGGAGACGCCGGTCCAAGTGCCTTGGACTGGGTGCTCATGGGTGATGATGGGACAGAGGCCGATCCCGATACTCTCCTCCAAAAAGGCTCCTGGAGCGAGTCTGGCCGACCATACTGGGGGGTCACTGTCCTTCAAGCTGTGGAAGAGTTCGATGCCGGGCCAGTTTGGGCCTTTGAGCAGTTCCCTTTGCAGATTGACTCGCCAGCTGTCACGAAGTCGAGCCTTTACCGTGGTCCCGTTACACGAGCTGCACTTACAGCCACGCTTGCAGCCATTGAAAGAATACAAACGGCATCTGTCCAAGCTGCTTCGCCATACACTCCACCCCCGTCGCCCGGATTTGAGAAGTTCGCCCCGCATCATGTCACTCCGCTACTCCGAGCAAACCCTGCCTACCGCGACGCCTCTGTCACACTGCAGAAAGCTTTCCTCGGCGGAGTAACACGTCATCGGCCACTTCTCAAGGCGGCCCAACGCGACTTCAACATTCAGTCACACACGGCTCGGGAAATATCCCGGAGGATTCGATGCTCGGACTCTCAGCCAGGCTGTCTTACCAAGTTATTTGGCCCGGGCCTCTAT
Organism: Colletotrichum abscissum; assembly: GCF_030869225.1. Classification (NCBI taxonomy): domain Eukaryota; kingdom Fungi; phylum Ascomycota; class Sordariomycetes; order Glomerellales; family Glomerellaceae; genus Colletotrichum; species Colletotrichum abscissum. The sequence continues at coordinate 60,026 of NW_026850526.1, forward strand.
GTTTATGGCGGCAACATCGAAGAAGGCAATGATCTCACTGCCCACACTCCACCTGGCAAAGTTGTAGCTTGCCGGGATGACGCCGTTTGCGTTGCGACTTGCGACAAGAAGGCCATCTGGATCACTCACATTCGTCGTGTGAAGAAGAAGACCGACACGATGCTATGGCCAAAGGTACCTGCTGTCTCAGGCCTGAGAGAGTTGGGCATCCTCGACAGCGACGCCGTCACAGAAAATCGCATATCCAGGGCGACGATCGATTGGTCCCGAGCTTCACACGGTACCCAGCAGGACATATCAGTTGACTTCCAGACATTCACCAATGCTAAGCGGGTCGCTTTCCTCTACTTCAACTTCTACAACGGCGCCATGAGTACAGATCAGTGCTCCCGCATGATTGACGCCCTTGACTTTATCGCATCCACTCATGTCGTGGAACGACCACTCAGCGCTCTTGTGCTCATGGGGGGTGACGGATACTTTAGCAACGGTATTGCATTAAACGTTATCGAGGCTGCTGCGGACCCGGCGCTTGAGTCTTGGCTCAACATCAACCGCATTGATGACGTTGTGCACTACCTCCTTCACGAATTCCCATCACGGAACATTCTTACCGTTGCTGGCATCAGAGGCAATTGTGCAGCGGGCGGCGTTGCCATGGCTGCCGCATGCGACATTGTGCTTGCTGGCTCCGAGGTCGTTCTCAACCCAGCCTACCGTGCGATCGGCCTGCACGGTTCGGAATATCATTCCCTGTCCTACACCGGACGTTGTGGCTCAGCCGGAGCGACCAAGCTGCTGCGTGACATGACACCGCTATCACCAGCTGAAGCTCGGAGGATGGGCTTGGTCGACCACACTATTCCCGGCAATGGGGCGCTCCTCGAAACCCGCATGCGGAACCTCGTCAAGTCCATGGTCTCTTCCGACAAGAAGCTAGCGCCGGGGTCTTGGAAATGCAACGTGAACGTCACGCCCGCAGGCCTGGCGTCTGCTCGTGCCGAGGAGCTGGGACAGATGTCGAAAGACTTCTGGAGCGCCAGGTCGTCCAGATATCACCTTCGCCGTCGCGACTTTGTGCGTAAAGTGAAAGCAGTCAAGACACCACTACGGTTCGCGACACACAGGCGTGGCTTGGGGGAGCTCGACGAAGAGGAGGCTAATGATTTCGACGATGTCACCGTTTATGAGCGCAAGGCCAGAGCAGTACTGTTGGCTGACCAGCTGAAGGAGTACGTCGAGAGCATGGCTACGAAACCTCCACGAAGGGATACGAGTGCAGACAAGGTCAAGGCCCTCCGTCGTCAAAAGTCTTGTGTTGAAATCGTACGCAAGCCGGAGGTGACGCAGGACCTGACGCCCGTATACTCGTGCTACTACGAGGTGACGGGAACATTAGGATTCTCATGAGATCTTCATCGACTGTCTTTTCTAAGAGCCGGCGTTACTATCATGTTGAAATATTTTCACTCAATCTGCTACTCTCTTGTGACGACTGCAAAGGTTTCGTCTGTACGAATAATACAAAATTAATTTACACGTTTAAGCTCAGAAAGTTGTTCTCAGCATCTCACTCTCGCTCACATGCAGCTAGTTGAACGACGCCGAATATCTGCAACCATCACGAACACCACACCAAAACATTGCCAGGTTTGGCATGCTGGTTCAAGTGACTGGCTGGAGTCTAGAATTCTAGCCAAGCCCCTATCACTTCTCAGACGCTAATGGTACAAAAGTTCCCGAACGGCCTAAAGCTCGCTCCCATTTCATGGCGTTGGTGGACTCCCCCCATTTGAGGCTGAGCTAGAAGTCGTTTTGATCTAGTGACCGTTCAAATGCAAGTTTTTCTTTCCTGAGTCCCTCACTTGTCAACTTTCTTTTTGTGCAAGCCAAAAACGTCCAGTCACAGCCGCAGGCTTGAAATCGTCTGATTCTCTCGTGGAACAGCCCAGGCCTTTGGTCCCGGGAACGCACGCTACCATTCCGTTACCGAGTCCGCGGCTTCGAGGTCATACGATAGGCTACGTTTTACACCGGTCAGGTCATCGAGCCCGACATGGTGGGGTCAGCTTCCGAGGGATGGGCAGTACACGGGTGCCGGATCCGGGTAGATGTGGGGTGTCATGCCGAATAGGAGCCGTTTTGCTATCAATCCTGCGAGTCACGAGTTGAAGTCTCCCATGGCCCCAAGAGGGTCTTCCAAGAGGACCGTTCTTCACTAGAGTTGTTTCGTATGCCCTATGTCTTTGGGCTAATTTTCGCAACAAGATCCGGAGCTGCCGCTCGCGTGCTTGCTTTTAGTCTATTGGTGTGTTGCCCTGGAACAGTCTCTCCTGGTACCCACGTGTTCAGCCGAACAAACTGTCAAGCAAATCAAGACACTGTGGATGGTGAGGCCACAGGCAGCTCAAAGTTCACATGCAAAGGCACCATGACTTATGCGAGGATCGGATGATTGGTCTCAAGAATAATGTATGGACGTTTCGACGTCTATACAATATGCCCCTAAACTAAAATTGATGCAATGATGCAGTTGAACGCTTACTACCTGCAGGATGCACTGAGTACGCCCCACGAGGCCTAGGCTTTTCACGAGGAAAACTATGAGAGGAATGGACGTAAAAACTGGGCGCCCCCACCTCGTATTGCAACCATTCACGAGGAATGATGCTATTACTACCTCCCCATGGAACTCTGAATCTACGTGTGGAAGCAAGGTAGAATGCCCAATGAGTGCTGATCATGGGTTATGTCTCTCTTCTCGTGGCACCATCGCATAATTCAGTCACAGCAATCCTGAAGTTTTCTCGTTGTCTATAGGTAGGCGGAAGCGGCAGGAATGCAAACCGGTATCCAAGAGACAGCAAAAGAATTGCCAGTCATGTTTCATGCCGCGCTATTTCTGCAATGCCTATGCAGATGAAATGTCTGAAATCGGGTCTTTCAAATGTGACCTCCACCGGAGTGGTTCATCACCTACCTCACTTACATACACAATTCCGCTTTGCTAGGTAGTATCTCAAACTTCTCTGGTGTCCCATTATCAAGGTCAAGGAACTGGATTCGTTCAGTTTCGACTCAGTCTAGTTTGTTTGTGCGGGTCTTGAACCTGCCGGATCCTCCAACTAAGGTAGTCCCCGATCTAAGGTACCCGACATTCCTTCACGCTATTCTAGGACATGGTCAGTGTGTAATAGAACTCGGTTGCACGTGTGATCCTTGAAGACCGCGGCGGATCACAGGGGGTATGGCGCTGGAAGATATGTCTATCGACCGATAAATGAAGGCGACGAAACACACCCGCTCCAGCATTGCCACCATGGTATTCGCCGGGTTTCCTCTCCAAGGTCCACAACCTGACCGCCGTTGATCCTCCAAGCCAATACCTTTGGCACACTCAGTGAAGTCATAGTGACAATTCTCGTCTTTCGGTCGTTAAGAGGTAGATCAATAGATCGAAATCGAGATCAGGCGGCGTTCTATTGAAAGATCTCTTCCCGTAGGGGCTCTTTTGCGCTTCACTCACGAGCATGCTTCTTCCTAAATGTAACAGAGCAGGTCAAGCCGTTAGAACCATAGCAACCACGCGGTATTATGGGAAGACGGGGGATACGGCCCGCAACTTGCACGCACGAATCCCATATTCCCCAACCCCACCAATGCTCCCGTTCCACGGACAGAGCAACAAGTGAAACGCCCGTCGCAGAACGGGCTAGTCCAAAGACACCAAGCCCAGGTCGGTCTATTATTTTCTGCATCAGCCATTCATGACATCATCAACAGAACGTGTGAGACTTCCTTTCCGTCCCTGGTTCAATGGTGCCAGCGGCCGCCAGTCACATCGCGATTTACTATCTTGAAGGTGTAGATCATGGCGCTAAAGGACCAAGCTTTGCGGAGATCCCACACCACCCGCATTACAGAAAGCGGCATTCAGATCCGATTGTGGGGGTTTGGAACTTGGGGAAGCCAATTGGGGGTTTGTTGCTTATCTGGATGGATCGCCGAAATGGCTTCAGCTTTTCGAGGGTGAGGATGATCTGGGGAATCTGGGGGATAAGTAGAGGCAGGCCCCGCAGCTCTCTTGAAACGGTGCGATGCCGAATCCGAACTCCCAATAATTACCTATCACATCAAAACCACCTGCAATGAATGAGTTTAACATCAAGAGTGGCCGACGAGTGTCATTTGGAAGAGGTGGAGCTGGTAACATACGTGAGCTTCTCCTGGTTCGTGATGACTATTACCCTTCGCTGACATGCACCTCCCCAGGTCATTACGCAGATGCCAGACTAGTTGAAGAGGAGCTATCTGTAGGAGTGCGGCGACGAAGTAGTGTTTGGAGTACTTCGTCGTCAGACTCGTCACACAAAGGGTTAAGTCTCGTCCATAGCGTACGAGATGTATTCAGGAGGAAATCACTAGATGACACTCCCGAGGAATCTCTAGCCGATGGAACTAGGAGGAAAAGTACGCACTGATCAGTCGTGGATAACGGATTGCGATGCGAGCTTTTTAAATACTCTCAGACACTCAGCAGGCATGAATTAAATAAGGTTGGATTATGGTTTGTTCGATAAAGACAGCGATGTTATCACAAAGGTCATGGGGCTTCGACAAGGAATATGGAGTCAGCCTCATTAAGTCAATTTGGCAAAGAGGGCTTTGAGATTGTACGATATTACATGATCAAAGGAGCTTTAGAACATGCCTAAGCCGCGTACAGTATGATATTGATGTCGCGCGAGACAACATGGCCCGCAGTCCTCTCTCAACACCCCGGCAGCCCGGACACGGTATCGGCCAATGTCCACCGGCCTGTACAGCTAGTAGTTGTGCCATTGCCAGCGATCAGATCAACATTCCGAAAACTGATATCGTGACAAGGAAACCTCTGGCTACAAGTCAGGCTGACCCGGTTGGTCGCTCCAGAGAGCGTCCCGGTGATGTTAGCGAAGACGACATTGGATATTTCCATGTTACTGGTCCCAGCGAATGACCCGTTATCACCATTGTTTTGGTAAAATGAAGGGGCATTATTAACCCTCTCATACTGAACGTTCGAGAAGATTACGTTGTGGATTCGGCCCCAGCCACCGCCACGGGATTCTCCTGCGCTTTCATAGCCATCTTGAGGCACAAGTTCGCCGATCCATGTTTTGAGATAAATTCCGTAGCGCAGATCCACCGGTCCCCGTTTGAGCTGAGGCTTTATTTTAGTCATGGAGTTTGAAAGGGCTATGGACATGTCGTGCTCACCGTTAAGTCGTCCATGGCAATGTCCTCCACGCTTGAGTCCTCGAGATACTGACCCAAGCTTCCAATCGCAATGCCGTTACCACCATTGCAGGTAACGCCTTCCAAGGTTACGTTGTACGAGCGGGGTTTGATGGCAACGCAGTCATCTCCGCCGGTGTAGTTGAAGCCCTTGACACGAACATTCTTTACATCCATGGTGTCTGCATAATTCTCGTCAGTACTTCACATAGATCATCTCAGCATAATCGCCACCTACCAAAGCCATCCGTATTTTGAACCCAATTATATCTCGAGGGTGCCTTTGTAGAAGTAGCATTGACAGATATATTCTCGAAATAGATGTCCGTTCCGTTCATGATGTTGTAGGCCCAGAACTGGGGCTGCCTGATGTAGAAATTCTTGACTGTCACATCGCTGACGTTCCAGAGCACGAATGGCTAACAAGAAACATTAGCTCAGTACCTTATTCAGTGATTATCGTGGTAAATTGGGAATCAATACCATAGGACGGCCTTCAACTGTTGTACCCTTTTCAGCGGTATACCATGCGTCTCCGTTTCCGTGGATACCGCCAGTTCCATGACCATTGATATGGATGCCATCCCCTGACAACACGAAGCCAGCGCGGTGATTTTGAAAGAAAACAAAATACCCAACGGATCTCCAGAAATCAATGTTGTCCGAAAACTATCAAGGTCAGCTTTGGGCGGAACTGATGAACTCGGGCTTGGGCGTTATCTTTTTACAGTCCATTCTCCCCGCCATTGGATGTTCACGTCATGGACGATGGGGTTAAGCTTTCGATCAATCCAGTAGTTCTCATCCTCAGGAAAGATGATGGTTCCAGATGTCCCGCAGATATTGAATGCTTCCAAGATATTGTCCACGTCGCTGACTTGGTCGCCATTGGCAAACACAGTACATTGAGGTCGTCCTAGGACATCGGTAACTGCAATTCCGGCGGCTTTGGTGACATTGATGAATCCAAAAAGTAGGATGAAGAGCAGATTGAAAGTCGTTGGAGCGAATGAAGCCATGATATGGTGATCTCGAGCATCGAGTTCATGTGGCTACTGTATAATTCAGCGGCATTAACCAAAAGTCGACTGCAATTTATATCACTTCAAGTCTGGTCAGTATCGCTTCATCCACGATTCATCCCTCATCATCTGCAGCTGCGATGCACTTAGTTGCTCCTGCTAGTGCCTGCTCTCGCCATCGATGATACGCCGAAGTCCATTTGTTACCCCGAGATCACGAAGACGGCACTTCAATCATCTCCCAGCTCGTCAATAGATCTTGGGGATTTACATTGGAAGTTTGCCAAAATCGAGCGAAGACTGCATAACTCGGCCAATTTCTTCAAATATGCACCAATCCAGTCACGCACTTGACAACAGGTAAGGATTCCTTCCGTCTAGGGCCTGCAACCCTCCGTCACCAAGACTGCCCGGCTAGCCAACCTGCCCTACTGCTGATCGCTTCCCCGAAACCCCGCATATCGCGCACATCCTGATTCCATACGTCGGGATATTGGTCCCGTTCGGTAGTATTTGTGACGACAGCAAAAAGCATCGCGAATTGATGGACCTTATTTGCCTAGGTAGGGAAACTTTTTAGAAAAAGGAAAAGAAAAAAAAGAAGAAGAAGAAACCTTGGTTCTAAGGATTAGAGTTGTCTAGGAACCTTCTTGCATTGACCTGGAGAGAGTAGTTATCCTCGAGAGTAATTGGCCGTCCGTTTTAGCTGAGTTTCCAACCCCTACATTCGACATTGATGCTTAAGAACGTTCAAGGTGATTTGTACATGTAGGATTCCAAGTGAGGAGTTTCCCGACAGAGTCTAGATGCATGAAAGCATTGCGACTGGGAGGTCCAGCGCAGCAATCAAACTTTGGATGATTTTCGATCGTTTTCCCCCTCAGCGTATGTTGTTGTTTACTTTCAAATCGCACACATGGAATCCAAGGCCTACATACACACTATAGAGGGGACCAACGTCATAGATGCTAGCCTGAATGATCTCGGTCGAGCTGTCCCACGCGATATCGACTCGATAAACATCCATTATCCGCGGGAAACTGACGAAGTACTGTTTCCACCAGCGGTGCAGCCCTTGAGACTTCACCTCCATGATCAATACGCTATCGCGCCATCGCAATCTTTCACGCTGACGTATGGGGCTGACTAGGTCTGCATCCGCGGCGAATGTTCGTGCGATGACAGCTAGCTCGCGGTCATCTCTGACCCGATACTAAGGTATTAGTGCATGCATCTCACATCACGAACTTGTAGCTGAGGCCATTTCTTGTCTGTGGAGGCATTTACGGCGAGTTGCGGATCCGAAGGCCGATGTCGTACTTTGATCCAACCTGATCGGGCCTTTTCCATATTAGACAGCAAAGTCTGATATGCCGCAAAAGAAGAAGTGTGCATCCTCCGGCTCCTACAGATTTCCGAGCGCATTCTCTCCGAGCACACTAACAATACATCAGGGTACAGATTAGGATGATCCGCTTCATCCGACCGTCGATCACCAAAACAGGTTCATCATTGTTGATACAGCATGACTGGAACATGTGGATAAGCCAAGGTCAACCCTGAATCCAAATTTAACAAATGGAGACTTGGAACATGGTTTATTTACGCTTTAGTAGAAGCTTTTGAGCAATTACCCACACATATACCATTTTAGACAGGTCCCCGTTGCAAGTTCCGATTTTCGTTATTTACGACTCAGTCTAGCGGCTGATTCCTAGACCACCTCAAGTCGAGGTGTCTTCCGAGACGGCGATAGCTCTGTCGACTCAAGAAGAGCAAACTTTTGATTCTTCAACTAGACCCAGATCGCATGCGGACTTGGATTAAAGATAATCGGGTGGAGGTGTCAGAAGAAGCTTCGTAATATACCTTGGACCAACTGTGGAATCATCGGCAGCGAAACCTCAGCAAGAGATTCAAAAACGGGGCCAACGTCCTCTCACGGCTTTATTCGCAGAACCCTGCAAGAGCAAAGGTCAAGCAAAGGTTGGTGAAAAGTTCCATGCATCGGGTCATGCTGAAAAAGGAGTCACATTCCGTGCCTCCACCCAGAATAAGAGATCGTACTCAGGCTTACCAATTTAACACGATCAGTGACGTTGGGAAAGTTTGAATAAGTAGGAAACCTCCATCGTGACATTGAAGCCCCTTATTATAGCATCATTCAGGTGAAGCCTCCCGGATCCACCTCAGGAGAGCCTTTCGTAGACCCGAAACAAAGCCGAATGGAATCTTTTTCGTGACAACACTTTCTTTCGTGATAGTGACAGGAAGGCGTCTTAGATATTTCGGGCCGTCTGTTTATCTGGTCCACAATATGATTCTCTTAGAGAATAGCATCGTACGATACAGACTAGTAGTTGAGAATGTTGAGTTATCTCGTATGTTAGCAAAGTCCGTCGGGACCACGGAACTTCGTCGAATTTGAGAAGCTTTTCGACTTAATGAGAAGCTTTCGAATTAAAGGCAAAGGAGATATCCGGCGTATCTCAATGTCTATATAAGAAGACCAGTCGCTCGCCTGACATTCAGCAGCATTCTATGTGCAGACACTCATCGGTTCATTCGTCCAACATACTAACCTTACTTGAACTCTTACCAACTCTGATCTTGCAAACGCATGCGCCTGTATCTTAAAATGCAGTCTAACATCATTATCTCCCTTCTTGCCCTTGTTGGCAGTGGTCTTTGTGACTGGCCTGCTCCGGGAACTGTCGCCCACGACTCTCTCAACCCTGTGGTCGATACTCTTGGCCCCAATGGAAACGTTATCAAGAAGTTTCAGCCGCTGCTGCACATTGCCCATGGCTGCCAGCCCTATCCCGCTGTGAACAAGAACAACCAGATCAGGTACGTAGCTTGTGCCAAAGTTTTGTGTTTTCAGACATACTGACAGAGAGGGAAGCGGTGGTTTGCAGCATACTGGAACTACCTCGGGAGGATGTAAGGACGGCAACAAAGGGCAGACCTACGCCCGTTCCATGACTCTGAATGGAAAATTCGGCATCATGTATGCTTGGTACTGGCCCAAGGATCAGCCAGCTGATGGGAATGTTGTAGGCGGCCACCGTCACGACTGGGAGACTTCGGTCGTCTGGCTTGATTCTGCTTCAGTCAATACTGCTACCATCACGGGTGGCGCCTGTTCTGGACATGGCAAGTTCAAGTTGACCAGCAACCCTCAAAGAAGCAGCAACAACGTCAAAGTCGAATATTACACCCAGGGTGGTTTGGACCATGAGTTGCAGTTTACGAACACCGTGGGCCGAACATACTGGATCTGGGACTGGGATGCCATGGAGCCTATCGTCCAAAGCGCTCTGAACAAGGGAGACTTCAAGAAGGCAAACTGTCCGTTCAACGACAACCACTTTGAAACAAACATGCGCGCCGCCTATGTCTAAGCAACTCGGCGTCGCGTGAGATTAGGGCATTAGAAGGACTCGCTGATGTCGGTCTCTTGGAACGTTGAACTATTCACACTTGGAACTAGCTCAGATACCTTACAATACACTCTGATGTCACTCTCAGTGTCTTTTCGCGCTATTGCAGTGACTCGTGGCAAAAAAAGGCCCCTATATATAATGACCTCTAATCAATGATCGTTTCTTCCGCTTGTTTAACCGTATGCGTCTAAGACGCGTTGTGTCTGACGATATTGCGCGCATGTGCCAACGCTTGCGGTGAGACTTGAATTTTACAGAAATAAGAGCGTGATGTGACTCTTATTCCAAGCTTGGTTTCTATATATAAATCATTCTAGATGACATGTGTCATCTGACCATACCGTTGACCAGTGTCTTAGCTGCTTACCATACTGTTGTGAGTAATCCGATCCTTGCTTCTTATCCTTAAGCTGGCACCTTTCGGTTTGTGCCCAACTACTATGTTTAATGACGAGAACAATTGTATGAACCTGATAGCCTTGGGAAATTTCATGGGACCATTAAAGTGCTTTGCTAGCATGGTGGGAGACTGAGCCCCAGCTCTGGGCAGATTTCTCGTTTCAGACTCGTCCACGGACCGTGATCCTAGCTACGCACGTGGGCAACCTATGCTGACATAGCAAAGTTAAAAGATTAGATCTGAAACCTTCTGGGGCTTCACGTTGAGGCATGACATCGAGAAAATTAATGACCTGCTGCAAACCGTTGCGTGGTTTACTTCGTGATCTTCAGGCATAGACAAAGATCCGCGTATGCACTCCAATATGTCCATCCGCCGCGAAATCGACAAAGATGGAGATCTCATTCTTGTGCTCAGCCGGCTGGGCATAGACGATGCCGATGTTGCCGAAGATAGCGAAGATGGTGTAGACGCCGATGCGAAGCTCCTAGAATACGAGCAATTACAGAACAAGGAAGTAAGGGTATCTTCGAAGGTTCTGATGCTGAACTCGCCAGTCTTCAAGGTAATGCTGGGAGGCAAATTCAAAGAAGGCACAGAATTGGCCAAGAGCACCGGACTCTCACTTCCGTACAGCCTTGATCTCCCGGATGACGATGCCGAGTCCATGTCTATTCTGAGCCAGATTCTTCACAACGCCTATGTTACCGAGAGACCAAAACCCATCGGCCTGGCGAGACTTGCTTTCGTGAGCGACAAGTATGAATGCACCGGGGCATTTAAGTACTGCGGAATGGTATGGATCAGGGATTGGCTCTCAGACTACGATGAAAATGTGCCGCCAATGGCAGACCTTTGTCACCTCTTGGTCTTTTCATATGTCATAGACCTCCCCCTCGAATTCTCAGAGTTATCGTGGAGAGTCTTCCTCCACCACGAAGGACCAATTTCGAGAGGCTCGGAGCAAGTCAAGGTATTGGCAGATCATCCTCTGCTGAGGCATGACATCATCCGTAAGTAACCTTGTTCACGGGGCTCATGTGGAGGATCATCTTGACGTTGATTATTCAGGATGTTTGGAGGCGAAAAGACACGAATGCTGCAACTCATTCTACAAGGGTCTCGTTAGCCCCATGACTTGGACGTGGGACATATCTCAAAACCCTTGTGTGAGATCCGCCAAAGCACTGGCGTCGTATATCGAGACTCTCCGAAAGTCCAACATTCTGCCAAAAGACATCGACTTTGCGACTCACAAATTCTGCAACCTGCTCAACACGGCAGTTGATCTTCCCAAGATCACGATGATGGATTTCTCGTGCATACGGGAGGTTGGGGTTTGTGGCTGCCGCTCGAATAAGTACGCCAACCGCAACTTGTCGTATGAAGTTGAAAAGGAGGCAGCCAAGATCATCCAGCAAAGACGGGTGTTTAACTGCCTGGATTGTTTGAAAAGCGACGGTGCATCTGGGAAGCAGAGGTCATGTTGTATTCCTCATTAACCACCAAAGCAAAATTAATAAAAGTCCTTGAACTGTAGCATAGGAAGAAAAGGTAGTACTCGCGCAAGAAGATGCTGAATGAGGTAAGTTGCTTTATGAGAAATAACCGGACACAGAAAGTTTGCCTCCAGAATGAGTGAAATCATCTTTTTTCAACTATTTGAGATTACTACTATCAACCTGTGGCTACGTCATGGTCGATTTGCCTCCTCACATGGTCATTAGGAGTTTGTCTACTTCGGCACCTTGTTTGCTACTTCAACTCAGCTATGAGTTAAACCCCAAGTAACAAACAGCATCTTCTGATTGTTGTAACACTGCACAGTCCCTTGCAGCCCGAGCTTTCCATTCTGTGCCATGACACCATATCTCGTCGTGTAGAAGCGGATATCGTTCGTGCCAACGTTCATAGGGCTAGCCGCGCTGCCAGAATCGGCATATCTGACGGCAAAGCTGCAAGTTCCGGAGCTCACTACAGTAGCCCATCCGTTGGAAGAGAAGTCTCCGGGCTGCAAAGTCCAAAATCCATTCTGACTGCTGAGAGAGCTGGCGAGTGCCTGGCAGTCTGCTGCCAGCGGAGCGGAAGCTGAGAAATCTGTCGCTGGGTCCTCGGCCATCTCTCCGCACCACTCGTCTCTACCGGAAGAGAAGGGGAATCTTTTTGATAGGCGAACTGGCCGTGTACCTTCTGATCCCTGGGTGAACTTGGTGTTGCGGTTCATGCGTATTGTTGAAGTAGTGCCATCGGCGTTGGTGAATGTGCGAGGGACCATGAGCTCAAAATCCTGTACCGATGCATTTGCTACTGAGAGCAAGCCAAGGGTGACGAGGCCAAGTATGGACTTGGCTGAGATGTGCATTGTGATGTAATTAAATGAGTCGAAATTTCCTGTCGCGAGGTTGCTGTGTTGAAAAGAAGTTCGTCAAGAACAAGCAGTTGAGTCTTGGCTTTGATTTGAGCTTTATTTGAGTTGGTTATTGGAGTAGGAGCGAGAATTGATTGATGGTACTCCGAAGATCGAAACAAGGGAAAACAACATGGGAACAGGCTCTCTTATATTAACATAATGACTAGCAAACAAATGCCCTCGTGGACAAAGGCAAAAGGAGTGAAGGGACGGGTTGCGCCGAATCGCTGCGCGTGATTCATTCCCTGCAACTTGATGATTGCTGCCAATGGCCGTGCCTGATTCAGTCGAGCTTACGAGAAATCAGCTCGGTGATGAGCGCGGGGTCCAAAAACGCCAAGTGATTCGCTCTGAGATGTTTGACAAAGCCATGGCCCCCGATGCTTTATGAGAGGGCCCCGCATTGCGACCGCATTGCGGGCATAGCGAACTCGATATGTGAAGTTGATCGGGGGCGGTCTCGCGATGCTGTTGGGCAAAAGAGTTTACGTGATGGTTCTGAGTGTGATAGTGACGGGAAACGGCCCCCGGGAGAGCGGGGATTGGCACCGGAAGCGCCCAGGGCGGACGTGACATTAATGCGGCACATGTGTGCCCTGTGGGGACCAGCCAATGACAACGCTGTACCGTCATGTTGGTTTGGTTTAAGGATCTGCAAGCGTCCCCAGCTAGAGTGATGAGAGCTAGATTCGTGCATGAAATCAAAGTGATGATTCGGGGCCCCTGATTCGAAAGCCCTCGATTCAGGTCGGGGCCGTCGGAGACTTTGGGGTTCTCTAGGCGAAGGCCGCATGGTTGCTCGCAGTTGGGGGTTGCACACTATTTGTTATGACCAGTAAGACGAACTTTCACATTTCTTCGCAAGGACGGCTTTTTCGAGGTATCGACTCGGACCTAACCTCTTCTTCCGTTGCGAAGTGGAGGCTGAGGTAGGCATACAGGAAAACATTATTGACCCTTCGTCAGGGGCAGATCCATGATAAGTGCCATCGCGCGATCAGGCAGTCGGTGAGGAAACCCTCGATTGCTACCTGCCCATCAGGCCACCTCAGTTTGGAAACAAACCCCCCTCTCCCACAGCTTGTACTTGGTTCGACCTCGTCCGAGTCCAGTGAGACAGTATCGGTCAGGCAAGGGCACGGGCAACGTCGGCCTCCAGATTTGATACTGCCTGTCTAACGGCATCCATTCCACTCATGTCGTCTTCAATGAACCTCGTCGCTTCGTAGAGGTGGGGCTGTCCCTCAGCAAGGAAGAGCTTCACCTTGCTATCGCCGAGACAATGAACCATGTGAGTGCTCACAGAGAGGTCAACATCTTCATCAGCGTCACCCTGTATGATGGTCGTGGGTGGCCACGCCGCAGCTCTACTCTCTCCCATCTCACTTTCGGCCCATTCGTAGCCTGGGTCAATTTCACCCACAAGATTGAGAAACTCGTTGCGGTAAAGGTAGTAGTCATAGAGACATCCTCGGGGGAACTCATCGCAGTTGCCATCATCTGAGATGGGGAGTGGAGGCAATACAAATGCGGTATTCTTGGCGCCATCAGGAAGGATCTTCTCAACATGGAAGACCTGTGGATTATTTGCGGATGTCACTCCTATAGATACCGGTGCGGATAAGTGGTGGCTCATTTGTGCTTCGGTTATGGGTTCCGGTGTAAGTAAGACTGAGGAACTGAAGAATGGATGACGGAAAGTAGTGATACCGGTGATTGATAACAGAGCAAGGGGAGTCGGGTGGAGGTGATGGGCCGTCAGAGAGGCAATGAAGAAACCTAGGGCTCAAGTCATCAGGGCCTCGATGAAGACTTCAGGCGACGTGGTGATGAGCCTCTTACCCGCACTTGATCCACCTACAATCACTTTTCGATTTGGGGCAAGTTCATTTGTGATTGCCCAACGCAGGGCAAAGGAGTAAGCGTCAGTGGCATCATGGAGCAGACCTGAAGCTTTGGCCTGGGGAAGCATCCGATAGCTCGCACTGATGAGAGTCCATTGATTCTTGAAGCAGACCTAGTGTGGTAAGGTCAGCTACCATTGTCGGATGAGGAAGCACGGGTGGTTGTTCATGAAGATGAAGGGCTCACCTGTACAAGCCAAGGCGGAACACATTCTCTGGAACCGCTCACGAGGCCACCTGAGTGGAAGTACAGGAAGACGGGAGCTATGAGTGGATAATCAGCACAGGAATACACATCGCACTCGAGCGGGATCGTGCGTTGTGAAAACACAAGAGTGGTCTTGTTCAACGACATGGTGTCAAGGTGCATCAACGGTTGAAGAATCTCGGGAGTGGGAATGAGAAGCTCAGCTGAGATCGTGGAGGATGAGTGAGTGATGGCCGTGCCAGTAAGGCGATGGGAAGCAGGTCATGATGGGTGGTGCTCATGACGAGTATCATGAGATTCAAGGGCGTGAGATGTGATAGGATGATTTGATGCAATGGATGCGTCCCTTTGGCGGGGGATCTGCTCATGTCACCTTGGGCATTTCACAATAAGAGGGAGCTTCAGTCCAGCCACATGAGGTGAGAGCTGCACCAGCCACAGATGGCTTATGTACAGCGTAGCGCACGAGCCACAGCTTCTCTTTTGCCGATCGGCTGGAGTTCTGGAGACAACAGGCGGGAAGCACCGCATTGGCACTGAAGATGTGCAGGAGCAGGAGGAGGGGCCGAGGGCAATGAGTGGACTGGCGGAGTACAAGACCTTGGCTTCCACCTTACTCCGTACCTACTCACGTAATCAGTCACTTTCCAGGGCGGTGAGCAGGTAGATGCCAAATCAGGACTAGCAGTGTTGTTTGCCGCGGGATGGTTTTGCCGGTATGCCGTCCTCACCGTATTACGGCATTCCCTCTCGGTGGAAGGATGCCACTGGATGCCACTGACCGCTGGCGTTCCTAAGCCGGGAATGGACATGGCAATCAGTACGTAACCGCAGACAAACACATCCCGGTCGGTTCTGCCCGTAGACCATACTGCGTACGGATACAGTTAGGTAGGGAAGGTGGGAAAGGTTGTATCGTCGAATCGAGTTCCGCTGACACACAACTTTGAAGAGCCCCAACGCATTGATGTCACTCCGATCCTTGGACCTTGGGGCAATTGCGGAACTGGAATCCTAATCCTTGCAGAAAACATTCACCGACCATTTCGTTCCCTCGTTCCCAGGCGACCCTTTGCCTTCGGGGCCCTTTGGTGCTAGTTACCTAGCTCCCAGTCCACAAACCACAGTACGCTCGCCTCTTTCTACGTCGCGAGCCACAACACCTCCAATCTCTCTCGTCGCAATTGTTTGACCAACGAGTCAGCCTTGCTGTGACAAATTTTCCTATCATGGTGCAGCCTGGCATTGCTCCAACAAACTGATACTCGGCATTTCTATCCCCATCGCCGTCTTTTCCGTCCCGAATCTCGTCCTTCCGTCTCTACCCGCCGGCAACATTTGTGACCTACCTAGACTCGAGACGACTGCAACCTCTCGTCACATCCAAACAACAACACCAACAAGATCAGTGTTACGCCCTGTGTATACGCATACGCATAATCCCGAAGAATCTCCAAATCGATCTAAATCCCAAGATCCAGTCTCGCTTAAGCTCACCCCCGCCAATCTCATCCGAGCCTCTCTCCAGCGCTCTTCCTCTCTCCCGCCCCTCGCCGCATGAACCTGTAACGTCATCTTGTTTGGGGGTACGAAAAAATGTCAGGTAGCCGACCACAACCGAGTCGCAGTCCTTCTTCGCAAACAACACAAACAACGCAGACAACACATCGCCCAGCGAATCCCAGCGGTTTGCGCCAGAGCTACACCATGGGCTCTCCCATCCAATCCCCAAGCTCTCTCGGCGGCGAGTCCGAATACTTGAGCACTCGCGAGGATGCCACTCCGCTAGCAACCCCTCTTCCTCACGACAACGAAACTCGCGATCCTCCTCGCGCCGGTTCCAGCCTCAACCGACCGAACACATTTCCCCCGAGCGAGTCGACGAGCCTCTTGCAGAATGTACTCATCGATCACCCGCCAGCTAACAGCTACCCAAATGGTACATTCTCGCCGCGACCCGCCAGCCCTGCTGGTAGCATGGATCCCGAGTTTGACAGAGCATCCTCCTCGGCGTCCGAGATCCCAATATTGGACCCTGTGTTGACCGCAATCACGGGCGACGACCACTGGAGGAAGCGATTTGTCAGGAAGATCAAGAGCAGGAAGATGCACTCCTCGAGAACTCTGGCAGAGCAGGCCGGCTTCAAGGATACCGTTTGGATGTGAGCAGGACCTGGGCCCCGAGTTTTTCACCGCTCAAATCTGCTTTGCCTGCTAACTCTGCTTGTTTTCCAGGTATCTTTCGTACTACATCCCTCTCTTGACTTGGCTGCCGCAGTACCAATGGTCGTATCTGAAGGGAGACCTGGTTGCAGCTTTGACGCTCGCCTCCCTCTACCTACCTATGGCTTTGTCTCTCGCTGACAACCTCGCACATGTCCCTCCTATCAATGGACTGTATGCCTTCGTCTTCAACCCATTCGTATACGCTGTTTTCGGCAGCGCGCCTCAGATGGTAGTTGGTCCGGAAGCTGCTGGTTCTTTGTTGGTCGGGTCTGTGGTCAGAGGCAGCATCGACCATGACAAGAGCGATGAGTACAATGCAGAGGTCCAAGCTAAGATCTGTGGTGTTGTTGCGGGTATGGCTGGTGCTACTGTCTTTCTTGCGGGTCTGGCCCGCCTGGGATTCCTCGACAGCGTTCTCAGCAAGCCGTTCCTGCGCGGTTTCATCTCTGCAATTGGCTTCGTTATTGCGGTTGACCAGTCTATTCCCGAGCTTGGTCTTGCCAAGTATGCGGCAGAAATGGGTGTGGGCCACGGAAGCAGCATGGACAAGTTAGAGTTCATCTTCAGCTCGTTCGACCATGTTCACAAGCTTACCTTCATTGTGGCCGGAGTCAGCTTCGTAATCATGATGACTATGAGAGAGCTCAAGAAACACATGGTGCCCAAGTATCCGGGGGTTGCGTACATTCCTGATCGTTTCTTCGTTGTCGTCATCGCCGCACTTCTCTCTTGGCACTTCGACTGGGAGAGCAAGGGAGTCGAGATTCTTGGGCCGGTTAAGGCGGCTTCGGGTCATCTTTTCCAATTCAGATGGCCCTTCCAGACTTCTCACATGGAGCATGTTCGTGAAGCAATGGGCACATCCTTCCTGATTGCGCTTCTGGGATTCTTCGAATCATCCGTTGCCGCGAAAAGCTTGAGCAGCTCCGATAGCCCTCACGGGATTCAGCTGAGCCCCAACAGAGAACTTGTTGCTCTGGGCGCCGCCAACATTGTTGGAGCTTGCTTCATGAGCTTACCCGCCTTTGGTGGATATGGTAGAAGCAAACTGAACAAGCAGACCGGCGGCAAGACTCCGATGAGCTCCATCTTCCTCAGCTTGATTACGCTTCTTGCCGTCTTCTTCCTGTTGCCGTACTTTTACTACCTTCCCGTAAGTTGTCACTTCCCACAAGTAGGTCCATCATCTAACATTCTCAGAAACCGGTCCTGTCATCCATGATCACCGTTGTAGCCTGGTCCCTCCTCGAGGAGGCTCCGCACGACATTGCTTTCTTCTTCAAGATTCGAGGCTGGACTGAACTGGGACTGATGCTCATCATCTTCGTGTCGACAATTTTCTACTCGCTCACCCTCGGCATGGCTATCGGCGTTGGTCTGTCTCTGCTTCAGGTCATCAAGCACTCGACTCGGCCCCGCATTCAGATTCTGGGACGCATTCCCGGCACGCAGCGCTTCGAGAACGCCGAGCTGAACCCCGACAGGCTAGAGTTTGTGGAAGGCTGCCTGATTGTCAAGATTCCCGAACCTTTGACTTTTGCCAACACTGGAGAGCTCAAGGCACGTCTTCGTAGACTGGAGCTTTACGGCACGAGCATGGCGCATCCTGCGCTGCCGAGACTGCGCGGCGAGCAACACAACAAGAATGTCATTTTCGATATCCACGGTGTCACCTCACTAGACGGATCGGGCACGCAGGTGTTGCTGGAGATTGTTAGCGGGTATAGAGAGCGTGGTGTTAGAGTGTTCTTCAGCCGCGGCCCTACCAACCCGCGCCATCACATCTGGAGACTCTTGAGACAGGCAGGCATCATAGATCTGGTCGGCGGAGAGTCACACTTCGTGACGGATGTCCAGGAAGCCTTGAAGCTGACCGAGTACGAGACTAGCATCAGCGAAGTCGCGAATGCTTGAGAGAGAAAAAGAGGCGCAAGTCAATCAATTCTTACCGTCAAGTGCGCGCGGGGTTGGTTTGTACATATGGTAGAATGCGGCGTCGTTTTTGGTAACCAGCATTTTTGGAGCGAGGAAAGGCGTTCCGACATTCAGTTCTTGCAGGATATCTGTTCGTCTTACGAAGCGTACTTTATGCTTAATGATTCGCAACGCAACGACTACGTTATGGATACGTTTATAGAAATTTTATATAAAAAGCGGCGTGGTTGTTTTCCAAACTTCTTCTAGCCTGATTCTGAAGTGATGTGTATGTTTCACTGACGTGTTGAACATGGCCTATTCAACTGGGCCTCATACTGTTGTTTGCATTCAAATTTACCACAGCTCCTCACCAAGATCTTTCAAACTTGTGCCATGACATTAACCAATACCCGTAAACTCGGGGGCGCAGTGATCGTACAATCATTCACATTCTTGATGCTTATTTCCAACAACTATCAACGAACTTCCCGCGTTCTGCTTTACGCAGCCTCATTGACAAACAAACCAGCCATACCCTGTCCCGTACCAATACACATGCTCGTCAACAGAATCTTCTTCTTTGTCCTGCGCAGCTCGCTCAGACCAGTAACAATCTGTCTCGCGCCCGTGGCGCCGAGCGGGTGGCCGAGGGCGACGGCACCTCCGCGGGGGTTCATCTTGGCCCAATCGAGAGCGAGCTTGTCACGGCAGTAGACGGCCATGCTGGAGAAGGCCTCGTTGATCTCGACGACGTCAATGTCGGCGAGGGAGAGGTTGTGCTGGGCGAGCAGCTTGGGGATGGCGACGGACGGGCCGATGCCCATGATGCGCGGGGCCAGGCCGGCGACGGTGGAGCCGACGTACTTGGCGATGATGGGCTGGCCGAGCTTGATGGCCGTGGAGCGCTTCATCAGGAGGACGGCGGCGGCTGAGTAAAAGGATTAGCACGCTTGTAAACATGGATTGTTTCACCAGTAGATGTGGACTCACCTCCGTCAGTGACCTGGCTGGCGTTGCCTCCGGTGGTGGTGGGACCCCACTGCGGGAACGCGGAGCGAATCTTGCCCAGGCTCTCGGCCGTCGTTCCAGGGCGGATGCCCTCGTCGCGGGTAAGAGTAACCTCCTTAACGTCGCCGTCGGGGCCGACAAGCTTTGTCTTGATGGGCACAATCTCGTCGTCGAACCAGCCGGCGTTCTGCGCCCTCTCGGCCCTCTGGAAACTCTCGGCGGCGTACTTGTCGAGCTCCTCGCGGCTGAGGTTGAAGTCGCGCGAGACGTTCTCCGAGGTCCAGCCCATGGGCTGCATGCAGTCGGCCGACTCCTGGGACTGGGAGACGACGGCCTCGTCAAAGGGCTGGTCGAGGGCATCACCGCCAATGGTCATTTGTTCGGCGCCCATGCCGATGCCAACCTCGATGGAGCCGTTGCTGATGGCGTGGGCGATGTCGGCGGTGGCCTTGAGGCCTGAGGAGCAGAAGCGGTTTACGGAGGAGGCGCCGGCGGTGTTGGGGAAGCCTGCTGCCAGGGCGGCGGCGCGGAGCTTGTAGGCGGCCTTGCCATCGGAGACCTGTAACGATCACAAGAGTCAGCGGTTTGTCTGTTTGGGAAACGGGGAGACTGTTTGTGTGGCTACGCACATTTCCCATGCAGATATCCTCGACCAGGGCGGGGTCAATGTTTGACCGTTCGCGGACCTCCTTGAGGAGGGCGTACACCATGTACTCGAGGGTCGTGTCCTTGAAGCCGCCCTTCTTGGCCTTGGCCAAAGGCGTGCGGACGGCTAACGTAATGACGATATCATCGGGGTTCTTGGAGGTGCTGTGAGGGGAAGCAATGTCAGCTGTTTGGTTCGTCCGCTGTAGGTGGTGATGCTCCGAATCGGAGACACGCAATCACATGTCCGCAAAAAGGACCGTACGTACATCTGGTTGAGGGCGCTACCTGGTGCAAGGTGCTTCACGATGGATCCGATTCTCTCGAGAGCCATAATGTCTGATGATATTGTGGAGGTATTACGACGACGGCTTGGCTGTTTTTTCTCTTCAAGGAGCAATGGAAGAACGAGGACAGAGAAGAAGTAAAGTGAAGAGGAAAATAAGCTCGAGAGTTTGGTCGACAGTTATTGAAAGGAGGGGGGGGCCAAGCAACGTCAAGTAGTCAAGTAGACATGGTTCATGACGGCTTAGCTGCCGGCAATCGTGTCGGGGCTCGGGTCTTTCCCCAGGCGTTGAGTTCCAGCCCAGACCAGTGGCTGTGGGGGAGTCAATTGGACCGAGGCATCTCGGCCACAGAGCCGGCCAGTAGGAGTTGAGGACCCGAGTGATGGGGGTCCCCATGGAGTCTGGGGTGCAGTAGCGCGGAGGATATCTTCTGTTAGCCAGCCGCGTTCTCTTGCGCGATTTTAACTAACACCCAGTAACACTTTTCGCCGAGGTCATTCTCTCTCAGAAATGCCGTCCGCCGGCTACGTCTTGCTGCCATCGCATCGCAGCGAACCCCGGTCCTACCGACCTGACAAACTACTGCCGTTGAATTTGCTGACCAACACTGCCTTTTTATCAGATGACACTTGGTTCGACTTTGAGTTCGTGACCATGTTCTGTATCAAAGTCAAACCCCACGGCTCACCCTGCTAATGCCGACTTTAACCCGAGGATACCATCGATGTAAGGTATGGAAGGTATCGTAATCAACAACACCGCTTTCACCTTGGTCCAGTTCAATATACATAGTGCAGATTTTGTTAACGTCGTCAGATATATTCGTTCTATGGACATGTCCAAAATGTCTTCTGGGCTCAAGGCGACATCTTTTCGCCGCTCTTTGTCCCTCTAATCCGCGTTCTATAACTTGATGAGAGAAAAGAAACCTTACAAATATGTGGAAAAAAGATGACTAGAAGGTATTATCCTAGCTCCGTATATGCGATGAATATGTTCCTGGGGGTAGTATATATCCCTGCCCTACATCGTATAAGATCATGATGACATCGTCATGAGAACCCTCACGTCTCGTGTTGGGGAGGACCAAATCTACATGTTGCCGGTTTGAATCATGAGGCGAAAATGAAGACGGCACCGAGGATAGTGGCCGCCATCGCAGTAAGCACCGGTGCGCCTCCACGAACGGCGGCGCTACTGTCACCGGACGTCGGCTTCACGCCCGTGGCACTCTTGCCGAGGTACCATGAGCCAATGTCTGTCAACTTGCCGTCGTTGTTCAAAAACGAGGCGTTGGGGCCAACGTTGCTCGTCTTGGAGCGGAAAGCACCAAAGTACGTGTACCGCTCAATGTAGTCGATACGGTCAAAGTACTCTGCGCTCATGTTGTAAAAGTCCTGGGTCGCGGAGAGTTCCTGGTTGGCGTAGGCATACTCGGTAATCCAGATCTTGGTGTCGGGGAACCTAGGCAAGTGTTAGTTATCTGAGGGACAGCGCACAGCATGAGAAATGAGTGACAACATACGCTGCAACACGTTCGCCAATGTGACTCGCCAGGCCTCCGAAGTTGTCGTACCAATGTACGGGGAGGAAGTCGTATGTGCAGTTCTTGGTCTCTCCGTCGGTGCTAATGAGCGCGGAGCAGTTGCCCAGGAACTGCTTCAACCAGGGCAAACCGCCCGGAGCGCCGGTGCAGGCGGGAAGACCGACCTTGACGCCGAGCTCTTGAAGGGGAATGAAGTTGGCAACCCAGGCCTTGGCGGCGATAGAAGGGGCAACATCACTGCCGCCATAGGATGAGGGACCATCAGGTTCATTGAAGCCTAGGGCGTGGGTGATGTTGATGCCTTTGTCTTTGATCAAGCTCGTCACACTCTTAAGGAATGTCGTGTCTTGGGGGTTCGATGAGACACCCCACATCATGGGGACGAACTCGAACTCGGCCTGAGTCTTGCCCGAGAAGGCCGGGCTTGGGATTTCCTGGTAATTGTAATACCATGTCAGATCGGAACCTGATTGAACCCATACTTGATTGTCCTGAGGCCAATTGGAATTCGGAGTGAAGACGAGACCGCGTTTCGAGGAGGATGTTGCTGCCACGAGGGGCAGCAGGGCGAGGAGGAATGTGGAGAGCATGGTGGGCGGGTTCAAGGTTGAGGCTCTCGAGTGGGTGAGACCCGGTTGAACAGCGACTGGGGGCCGGGCGGTTCGGGTCGAATGGATTTGGGTGGCCCTTGGAGGCAAAAGCGACGACGGGTATCGCAGGGGGTGTCGTTTGCTATTTCGAGTGTGCTGGGCCCTGGATTGACGACGGTACTCGAGTATCGATTTGGTTTGCAAAGTTGGACAATAGGAGCAATCTTGATTCCTGCGTTTCGTCTTTGTCGAGGACTGTGTATTCCGAATGAGCGAGCGTGGAGAGTGGCAGAATTACGGTAGGGATATTCCGATTGTGATGGATGCAGGGCTGTCGGCGGGCAAGACTTGGAAAAACGAGTGACAATGGATGGTTTAAACACCAAAAACCCTCCTCAAAGAAACGACGTGGTAAGCACTGGACAACAAATGCAGGAGGCGGAGCTGAAAAAAAGACAAAGTCTGAAAGAGACGGCAGCTCGGAGGGAGGAGGGGGAAGAAGAAGAACAAGAAGAGAAAACAGGAATGAAAAATCCCATGCTGGCGGTGCCGGCGTTGGCGTTGGCGTTTACTGGTTTGGCGTTGCCGCTGGCGTTTGGCGTTGGGACTGGCGCAGGCACTGGTGCGTTCTGTACGTCAGTAGCGTGTCTTGGGTGTCTTTGCGCGATAAGGGTCATCTTCAGCTCGTCCAAGTACAGAGTAAGGTACCTTGATCTGGAGAGGATTATCTCACCGGGCTGTACTGTATGTACAAGTAGACGGAGCTGCGGATGCGTCGGTGGGAGTGGAGGGAATGCAAAGAGGCAATATTACCACCCACCTGCCGCCCAAGCTGAGGTGGTCGAGCTACTGCGGCGCCCGGGCTGGGCTGGGCCGATTGCTGATAGTAATGAGGGTTGATGCCTTTGTCCATTGGTCTTGGCCAAACGTCCACCCAATGGCGCGTCCAGAGCTGACCTTGCCCCTGGATTCTGGGCATGGCCGTGTAACTGCCCGGTGTATGAATAGGTACTTGTGTCCGTACTGTACCTTAGACTGTAGCTGACTGTCATTCATCGGGCAAGTTGGCATCCCATGCATTTCAACAATATTCATGGTGGCATCCCCTGTGGACGTGTTCTTTGCGGAACGTTCTCGGGGTTCTTGCTTCTTCCACGCAGTTGCCTATCACGACCGACCTTTCATTGTACGTAGTACCTTACTGGTACCTTGGTCAAGTAAGGTAAGTAGGTACTCCGTACTTTATTGACATTAAAACGGGAAGCAACGAAACAAAGAAAGTCAGGACTTAGGCGAGGAAGGAAAACAAAAAGAAAAAAGGAAGGACCCTCCTTCCCAGTGGTCCCCTGGCGTTCCTGACCTTCTTGGGTCTTAGCTCCTGCCCTCGTGGAAATACGACGTGGGACGGTGGGCCCGGCCAGATGGCTCCTGCGCGCCCAGCGCCACTCATTACACAGGGCGCTAGTCCTTGTTGGTGCGCACAGCTATGGGTCTTGTCCATCCGAAGACCCGTAGCTCTAACTGAATCAAGCATGGTCCTCCCTTGCCTTCCCGGATCCGGCACCCGTCGGCCTGCAAAATGCCACGGGAAATCTCCTTGACAGTCACGATTGACACCTTCACCTTTCCTCAACATGTAGGTAGCGACTTGCCAGAACTTGCTGCCCACCAACAGCCGCGCTATTGACGGCTAACTCAGGAACCACACAGTAGCTACCTTATCATAAATTCATAGCAGCGTGTACCTGATCGTATGCTCCATCAGAACAATGATGCAAGCCTTCCTAAACCGAGCCTTGACTTCTCCGAAAACCTACCACGACTACCTACCCCTCCACAACCACATTCTCACCACCGTTGTCGTTTTCCATCGCACTTCATCCCATTTCATACAGCTGTATGGATGTCTGAAGCCATCAACCCAACTTGACATTTCTACCCCTCCAATTACGCTCCCCGCTCGTCCAGTATGCCAATTGGGCTAAACCACGCCCTTCCAACTTCCCTTTTCTCCAAATCCTGAGCTACGACGCTCTTCCATTACAAAATTCTTTCGGGAATCCGTTGGAGGGGAACTGATCCCAAGCACAATTATCCTACTCCTATCAAGCTCGAAACCGCTTCTCCTTCTCGTCAATCTGTCAAGATGACAGAAATAATCACCTTGTCACTCACCAACACATCCTCCCCTCTCCCTTCGTTGCTTTGTTAGCTCATCGGATTGTTGTGTCGGCCAACAAGAGAAGTCTCTTTCATCATGCTTTCTCCAACAATGTCATTGAAACTGAGCGCCTTTCCCTGTCCTCGTGGTTTCAGCAACTTTCTCTAGGCCCTGCCATCGTGGCAACTCGTTTATTTCAACCTGCCTCATCAACAGAGTACTTGAGCCATGTCTCGCCCTTCATTGTCTGTGTATCCCGCTGCTACTGGCATCCTCAATCCTCACTACTAGCCACTCTGTACGACGCTGGCTATCTCTGCACCTTTCTATCAGCCTTTCAGCACGCATCCACTCCGATTCTTTTACCCGTCTTGTCCGTATTTCTAGATTCGCTATGCAAGAATTATCGCAGGATGCCTATGACGAATCAGAGCAATATCTGGACAAGGTCTACTCGTCTCTCAACTGGCTGCCAGATGGCCCATGGAGCACTCAAGAAAAACAACCCAAACAAAAACTAAGAGATATCGGATTTCGAGGCCCGATTGAGGAATCAGATGCAACCAATGAGTTCGTCTCCACAGAGCTGATAAACCAAGGAGACGCTCGGGAATTCGAGTTTCAGGTGATTCGAGCTCTCTCCAAGTCATACGCAGCATTCAGGCGCCTCCGCGGGAAGGTCAACGTGGAAGTTATCACGAACCTCCTCGAGGACGACCCATTCCTGCCCCGCGACGAGCTCTTAACACTTGTCAATGGGGCGTATAAAGCTGCCCTTACTAGTCATCCCGAATTGAATGCATTTGGCACACACGAAGAGCTTCCGCGTAATTACAGTGCCGACTTGGAGGAATACTATAGGCTCTTCAAAGACATCGAAACTCGTGCATGCGAGAATGGAGGCGCTCAAATCTCGTTCAAGAACGTCATCTACAGAGACGATCCGACCAACGACACGCAACGGGCCTACAGGGCCTTCTTACTATCCTGGATGAACCAATCCGATCTCAGCAATCCCAAGCTTCTGGCACATCTCATCATAAACCGAATGAATTGCGACCCCAGTGCCTTTACATTCGCAGACTGGGAAGCACTGCATCTTGGTCGAGCTAGCAAGTTGTTCCTGCCCAAATTTGTGGACAATCGATTCATTGGGATCCTCACTCCAGATGATGTCCAGATGGGCAAACAGATGGGACTGAAGCGAAGCGCCCCCTACTTTTTCATCGTGGACGACTTCATTCTGATATGCCATACTGACCAAAGAGACCCTGACCAAGACTGGATGTTTGAACATCTACGCAAGAGTGGTCGCCTCTTTGCCTGGGCCGATGGCATCCATCTCCTCCATACCCAAGCCCTGCTTTACCGAATCCTCTACAGTGTCACCAAAGCAATAGCAATCAAAAGCGGCCAACCAAGGGAAGAAGTAGGCGCTGGTACGGTCGACAATGACCGAGTCGATGCCTGGACAAAAGCACACCGTTCAGAAAGGATCTTCTACTTCGAAAATGAGGGAATAGTCGAATATGGGCTGTACATGCCACCGGCCTCTCTCAACCGGAAATGGCTTGATGAATTCGAGACGAAGTTTACACAGCAACTACAATGGTCAAAAGATCATTTGAGGAGCCTTTGGCTTGATCCATTCTATTTCCAGCAATGCGTCGATGAGCAATTTCAGCAGCACTACGGACACGTATCCGAGCAACCCCAGACCTCCGTCCACCATGTTCCGAAGAAAGCAGCAATGGCGGTGTCATACCAGGGCGAACTTCCTCATTTTTTGGCACGCGACATTGACGCAAAGAAGAGTCTGATCAATGACATCATCAGACGCGTCGTTCAGTGGGCTCTATACGAAGTCGAAATGTGGCAATGCCTGGTCAGCAAAATCGATGCCTTGTGGAACCTTGCTCGTGCCAGCGGAGTTAACCTTTGGTGCTCAGAAGGTTCCCAGCGTCTAGAAATACCAGACGATCAACCTAAAGTGAAGGAGGCCTGGGTCGACTTGGGCTTCCATGCACGTTGGTTTGTGGAGCGTCGAATAAACCACGTTGTCGGCCATGGCGGCTTGTTTGCCAGCGAAACAACCCGGCATCTCTTTCGTCGAGATACTGGCTGGCCGAATTTGCAAGTAGTCAAGGATGATTGGGACCTACCCAAGCAGTATGCCGGTACCAAGATAGACTTCACTGTAAGGAACCGCGAGTCGGCAACGCACGGAGACGCAATGGACATTGACAATAACGACATGAACGAACCTAATATCGAAATGTTGGATAGTCCAACCTGGTGGTCAATCAAGAATGTCCACACCGGACTTGCGAGCAACTTCAACATTGGGACCATTGGTTTACCGAAGCTCATCCGGGCCTTGCGCACGAAGCTTTATGAGCGACACACAGCACTCGGGGCTCAGACGACAGTCACAAGAGACTATGAAGCTATACACTTGACGGGCCTACTCTGCCATCACATGCAACTTGTACATCCATTCGGACAAGATCTCCTGGATGCCAAAGGTCGCAGCACGCGGCGCCGTGAAAGTCCAGTAGGCCCCTTTCTCATTGGTTTTGACGACGTGCCATTCGAGGATCTTGTGCAAGAGGAGACGCTGAGATACACACAATGGTTGCTCGGGGTCGTCTACAAACCGCATGGAGACAAAGACTACGGCCGGCATTCGTTGCTAGCCCAGTTGTGGGTGAAGAGCTTTTGGCAAGAACTCTGCAGCGGGCTTGTAAAGTCGACCAAAGAGTTAGAGTGGGAGGACTCAGAGGAGTCGAAGGAGTCGAAGGGTTCGAAGGAGTTCAAGAAGTCAAAGAAGAAAACGGGCCCTGCGGGCGGTGGTAGGGGTGGCGGCGGTATCGTGAGGCACGGGAGTAAGAGGAGCAAAGTCAGCAAAAATGCCGCGACGCCAAGGTATTGTCGACCAGCCGGTGTTCAACGATATCTCGCTGCCGAACCCCCTGGCAAAGTCGACTTGGAACTGAAACGGCCTTGGTACGATTGCAAGAAGATCTGCGGAGAGATTATGACCGTCGCGCCCCCGGACCACTGCGAACCTTCCCATTGGGACTCTCGTCTACCCAAGCTCGTAGTGGTGTCGACTCCTGAGGATAAAGAGGCAGAAAACAAGGACGAGACGGACAAGGTCACGATAAGCAGGTCAGTTTGGTCGACCATAGAAAGTATTTGGAACCACGGTGAAGGGTCCGTCGTCAAGAGGAACGTGTTTGAGCTCTTTAGCGCGTTCAACTTTTCCCGCCAGACCCAGGAGGGATCTCGCGAGAAGTTCAGCTGGACGCCCCATTCCGCGTTCCCGGAACCGGCTGGAGCGAACGGGGAGCCCGAAGCGGCAAGTATCACGATTCACTTGCCGCACGGTGCCAACGCAAACATGAGAAACCAACAGCTTCGGTGGCTTCGAGAGGCATTCGCCAATATGGGCATCACGGAAGATACTATCAAGAAGTACTACTATTGCCAAGGTAAATTTGCAGCTATGCGGTTTGGAATATGAACAAGGGAAAGAGAGGGCGAAATCCAAGGCGTCGTGCCATGGGAACTTTGGATATCTTGAGTTTTATGAGTTACCTCGCGCATGGGGGTAGACTAACGATGGAGTATTTGTTTTTCGCCCAAGACTGACGTCCTCTCAATTTTGCTACTGTTTGATACTGTCATGTTAAATCTATCGAATTCCCTCCCAAGACAAGCCTCTCGTGCATCACCAGGTGACGGACGGCCCTTGCCTTTGTTGCAAACTTTGACTATCCCGATCCCATCCCATCAGTACGGTGGACCTCAAACCACCCTCGCCGGCCCCTCAGTCGTCGCACCACCAGACCGGCCCAACTCGTTCCCAACATCTCTGTTATCCTCCCCCCGTCCCCGCCGCAGAATCACCGCCAACGCTGCCCCGTACGGCGGTGGTACTCCGTCCTCTGCGCGGTCCCAGATCGACGGGCACGAGGACGCGCCGCTTGACGAAGCGCATGTACAGGAGGAAGCAGAAGAATAGGAATGCAACGACCATGCAGAAGGTAAGGATGCCTACCAGGGCGTTTACGCTCGAGTCGCTTGCCATTTTCGTGTGGTTTTGTTGGAGCTTGTGATGCCGATGAAGATGTTAGTTTCAACGTCTGAGGGCCTTGATAGCACTGGTTGAGTGGTGGATGTTTCGATGGTGAGTTTCATGGCCAGTTGATAGTCGCCTTCTTTTATACAAGTCGAGGTGGTCTCGTTAGGTTACGTTCATCACGGCCAAAGGCGCTTGCTTTGATCGGTGGAAGTAGTGAATCATACTACATCACACGGCGAGGAGTAAGGACCGACTTTCTTAAAGATGTCAAGCGATTATGATTATCAGGAGACTATCCCATATGTGACAATACCGAAAACCCAGATCCCGAAGCCATCAAAAGCAAAGCGAAGGGTATAATGCTATGTGCAGCCCACCAGAATGTTGTATCCCCGTTACCTGATTCCCCGAGAACCGACCTGTCCCGGTCTGTACCATACCAAAGACACCTGTGAAACCCGTGTATTCTCCGTCGCCCTGTCCGCACATTGTCCGTTCCAATTCCCTCCTCCTCTTCGACCGTCTTCTAGAAAGTCTTACATGATTTGACTGGCCCCAGTCCAAGTTCTCCCCCGTTCTATCCCAACCCCTTTCCCCTTCGCGCCAGTAAAGATAAATGCATAGATAATATGAGATGTATGGAAGGTAGAGAGAGAGAAGGAGAAGGAGAAAGATAATGAAAGCGTTGTATAGGATATGTTGGGTGTTGTGTTGTGCTGTGTTCTGTGGGGGAGGGTTCAGAGCAAGGAGTGTCGTTGCAGCGCGAGTGATGTGATTGTAGCGATGTGGAGGTGATTGTCGTGTATGGTTGAGATTGCCGAGACGTGGTCCAGATAAGCGACGTCAGGTGCCCCGGCAGGCCGCGTGAATGTTGCTAGCCAAAGACCGAGGGGGTTTGAAGAGGCGGAAAAAGTCGTATTGGTTATAATGCCGAGTCGTTGGTGGGGTAGTAGTGGGCGGTCCTCTATGGGGGAAAGATGAGCGAAATGCAACCGAGTCTATCACCAAACGAGCCGTAGACAAACACCGTTGTATCCTTTCTATGTGGGCAGTGGGCAGCTCGAACTGCAGTCATTTCCTGAAACAAGTATGAGAGTGTCTCGGGCAAGGAGGCAGACAGATTGGTGGTGTGGGAAATCGACGCCAAGGTGGTGAGCCAGCCCCAGGCCGCGAGAGTACGCGTCGTTGGCAGCGTCGCGGTCGGAGTTGCATCAGTCCGCGCCCCCGTCTTTGCCGATCTTGGGGTCAGTAGCGAAAGTGCGCAGTGGAGGGTCGGACGGGCTGCGTGGAAATAAACTCAGCCGCGCCACCCGCGTTTGCGAAGCGAGTCGAGCGCCAAGGCATGTCATGAATGCTGTGACGATGGGGGCTGCTACTGATCTTGGCCCGGGAAACAGATATCCTGGCCAGGAATATGCTTCCTTGTCTTTTTCGTGACAGATGAGCCGGCTCGTTCTTGGTCGTCGATTTAGGGGCGCTTGCTTAGACTTGGAGGCCATGTGAATGGCTCGGGTGAGCCCTTGAAACCCATGTATGGAACACGGGAACGCCAATGCACGACCGAAGAGGCCCGGCGGGAAGGCAAGCGAGTGGTCGAAGACAAGCCGGTTGAAAGACGGGTCTGGAGAAGACAGAGTAGTGTCTGGCATTTTGGAGCAGGCGGATAAGGCGCGGTGTCGTTCGGTAGCTCCTTGACGCAGATGATGTACGTCATGCAGGCCGGACGGATACAGGCGACCCCTCCAAGAGACGATCACCAGATACACCCCCAACCCATCATGCACCAAGGAAAGAGCTACTGATTGGCGACGTTGATGGTCGAGGCTCGGATCCGTTATCGAAGTGCAGGCGGACAAACGCGGCGGTGATAGGTGGTCTAGAATCGTCCCGTCATGGATGATAGACAAGAGTGTGACCAGAGAGGCAAAGTAGGCGCCGCTTGCCCCTGCACCGTTTGCACATCGTGACAATGCGGTGAAGGTCTAGAGAGGGGTTCATCCATACTGAAAGCTGTCGAAAAAGAGGGAAACATCGAAAGCTTCCCCGCCTCCCAGAGCATACATAGAGGCAGACTGAGAGAGAGAGACGGGGTGATAGGCTCCCAGCTGAGATGGCGAAGGAGGGGGGAGAGAGAGGGAGGGTTGAGGATGGTGCGTCGGAGGAAAAGTGGCTCGTAATCCCCAAGGTCGATGCCGGGGAGTGGAGCTGGCGGTGCCGGTCGCTGAGCGGGGCAGAGGTGATTCGCCGACTCCATCTAAATCGGGAAAAGTGGATTCGATTCCGGAAGCCTCCATTGGTCTGCGCCACAGCAGCTGACAGCACCTCCAGGGTCTCCACCCATCCACACCAAAAGTCCTACTCGGTAGTAGTGTAGATGCTCATGCTCATGCTCAAGCACCGCACTACTCCCAGTGACAGTCAACCCGGGACCAAGACGAGGAGTGCGACGGGCAGATGCAAGTGTGTGACCGGGGGGGGAATAAACCCGTGGACCCCTACACCACACCTCCATCTTCCTCGTGCAGCCTGTCCAAAGCCGCAGCCTGGCCATCCCCAATCAAGTCAACGACGTACGACTTGCTCTCCGACGACATCTCTTGATGCTTCCCTTCCCTTTGTCCAGCCCTGCTCTTGTTCCCGTGTTTCGCTCACGCGGTTGCCCTGTGTCTCCAAACCCCTCCCGTACCCCTCGACCCTGGTCCCAAAGTAGTGACTCACTCCATCAATTCTTGACCAGACTTGATGTGTTGCTTCCGGGACATCACGCTTGTGCCTCACCAGACGCGAGGCACCTTGCCTCCTCGGCCAGGTCGTCGTCGCTCACCTGGCCCGCCGCCTGTCAGGCACCCTCGCTCCCACCTAGGCGCCTCCGCGGCGTCAAGCCCGTTGCGCCCCGTCCCCGTATCCGCCACCACCGTATACTTGGTGACTTGGGGTGTGGTGCGCAGTCATGGACTGATACTGCTCTGCATAGGTAGTTGGTGCATGCATCGCTGGTATCGTAGGATCCCACCGTCCAGGGGCTGAAGGCGGTGTATGCTGGTTTCCCAGCGGTGTCTGGAGCCCGCCGCCGTATGAATGGCTCGTCATCGACCGACTATCATAGCTGCTGACAGCTGGTAGAGGTGCAGCGAGACGTAGTCCAGATTGCCGCGGCGACACTGATGTGAGTGCGGGAGAAAGGTTGCGCGGTGGTCCTGTGGAATACGCAGGCCAGCTATGCGTGCTGCCGGTGATCGACCGCGGTGAGGTCAACCCTTCGTGGTGGTGGACTTGCGATGGAACGCCATAGGCACTGACATGGTCTGATGCAACAGTTGGGGCTGGCGGCGTCGGGAGCGGCGGGGGATACGCGTTGACCGGTGTGGGCGTCAAGAGGTGCGAGGCTGGAAGAGTCGATGAGGGGCTGGCGCTGTATTTGCCAATGATCTTCTTCAGCGCCGATTCCAAAATCTTCCACGGGAAAACTTTGACGTCCTTCTCAATGTTCCTCGGCTTCGGGTTCGGGAATCCCATGATGATCTTGAAGAATTCCTCCGAGTCGGCCTTGGCCTTGCTGACTGTCAAAGGCCTGAAGCCCTCGAGGTTGCGGCGGATGCGGTTCTTCTCCTCCACAGTGAACCTGGCTGGAGCAACGACAAGCTGTTCCAAGAGGTAGATAGTGTCCACAGACGTGACGTAACACTCGTTCTTCTCTGCCCACCAGATGCAGCTGATGCAGATACTGTTGGGTGGTCTCTCATTGACATTGACGGGTCGGAAGGTTGCCGTGAGCGTCGGTCCTGTCTGTTTCTTGCTGAACATGACGATGCGTCTTCGGTTGGACCACTCCTCGGGAGACCATTCGGTAGACATGGTATCGAGCTTGCCAACAATCTTTAGTTGAGCCTTGTTGGAATAAGATCCCCAGTGGTTGTAACCAGACTGCTGTCCGCCTCCCGGAGAGCTTGGGATCGAGCTGGTCCTGACAAGCAGAGGCATCGTGGCAGATGGCATCGGTAGCGGCGTCAAGCTAGGACGCGAGATCTGCGTGTGCGTGATGGGGGGGCCGGGCGTTCGTCCGTATGCCTGCCATCCGGCCATCGGCGGCCGCAACGGCGGGGGCACCGCTCGGGCGTAATGCTGCTCCGGGAACGAGTTGGTTCGGTAAGCACTGAGCATGTTGGTATTGTTGTTGTCTTGCGAGAATGAGTTTCCATAGGGAGACTGGGCAGGCTGTTGCGGAGCTGTTGCAAAGTCGTACGTATTTGTACTGGCTTCGTTGCCGAGCTGAGTGCTTGCTGACCTGGGGGACTGATGTTGCTGTTCAGGTGACTTTGACATCTTCCTCGTGATGTTGTCTGAGCTAGCACCTGGGCCTGCTTCGTGATATACAAATTGACCCGCTGCCGCCTTGAACACTTCTTCGCCGTTCTCTGTTTCAATCAGGACCAAAACTGGCACGTTTTCGCTGGCACAGCTGGTGACCACAAATGACGGTGCATCGGCCGAGACAATGAACATGTAGCCGTTGCTGTCCTGAGATTCTTTGGTGGGTTGTGCCTGCACCTTGTTCGCGCCGAAAACGAGGGAGTAGAAAGGCGCCACGGTGAGGAGATCGTATGGCGAGTTGATCTTGACCTGCACTTTGGTGCCCGCCATTCCAGAACTTGGTTGACATGATACCACCGATGGACCTACACTGACAGACATGTACGAGCCCACCGCACTGTTGGCGGCAAAAGCTTCCTGGTTCATCTGGGCTGCGGTGAGCTGGCCTGCACCGCCGTGCTGCGCAGGGTAGGCTTGCGCTCCATATTGCTGATACCCGGCATCCTGATACCCACGGGACGAATCATACCCTGCAAGACACACGTTCGTGTTAGCCATAGCACTCCAACTGGGTGTATTGCGCCAAAACGCTCATGGGAACCGAAAAGATCACACAAAGTCCATCAAGCTCGCCTTTACTACAGAGAAAAAAACGTACCGTGGATTGGGCCTGGCTGTTGCTTCCCGTAGTGGGACATGGGGAGGAGACCGCCCGGCGGGGAGTCGCCCCGAAGGTCTCCGTTGGCCCTTGCGACTGCCTCTTCGTACTTGAGAGTCACCGTTTCTGGCGAGTCAAGGCCTTCCTCGCCGATGATTATTGGCCTTTGCGGGTGGAAGTCGGGCTGTTCTCGGTGAGGTACCCCTCGTCAGCCTTACCGCGCTCTTCAAGATAGCACGAGGCGTTGTCGAGTGATGCGGCCAACAACGTCTCGGGGGTGGCTCAACTCCACGTTGAGATGGAAAGTTTTGACTCACCTCGAAATGCTTGTAGGAAGCACACTCAAACTTCGCAGCAGACATTCAAGCTGTAGAAGAGGGTGCACTTGGGAAAGGATGCGTGATCTGGTGTCGGGAAAATGCAAACCACTGTTTCGGGAGCAGTGTTGCAACGACAGGAAAAGAGACTATGGCCTTGTGGGACCGTCGAGGGACAAAGGGAGGAAGGGAGAGATATGTCTTGAGATTGCTGTGATTAGAGTCCGGGCGAGTTTTGTTGAACAGGGCAAGGACAAGTGCGAGGGAAGGGAGAATTCCTAGTAGAGGAACGTCAGTCTCAGGATATTCTCCCGGCAGGATTGGTTTGAGACACCGTACTCAGATATGTGGATGGCGTATCCGAGCTGGCTGGTGGCGCTAGGAATTTGAGAAGATCGGCTGCTGTAATTATTGTGGAGGTTTGACGCGACTGGAATCGAGGAGCGAGCTGTAGAGGTCGGGCCGGGTGATGATACCAGGTTGAGAAGAGCGAAGCAAGTTGGAGAAATGGAGAAAGCGGGAAGGCTGAGAAGATACCCAGGAGCGGCAATCTTAAACCAAGCTCAGCTCTTTGAGGGCAGATGTTGCGCGAAGTGAACTCAGACCGATGCACCTGTCATTGGTCGCCGTGGCGCTGGCAAACCGAAATCTCAGATCAAGTTTCGGGACGACCCAAGAATTCCAACGCGTTGGTAACCGACTGAAAGATGCCGTGCTGGGACTGTTCATTGGCACGCAAGTCAGCCTGAATGCTCCCAAGGTGGAGCGTTGATGCTCCTTCGCAAGAACTGCTGGCTGGGGACGGCAAGATGCAGCGAGCGGCATGCCGGCTTCTTGCTGGAGTTCGTGGCCATGCAACAGCTTGCAGGTAGAGGAAGGGATCACGTACTCAACCGTCTAGGCCGGGGTGTTCGCCAGTGTTGTGTCCAATCAGGGCTAGAGGTTGTTGACAAACAGACTGAATCCGTTGACTATGCCAGAGACGTGGAGCTGAACCGTGCTTCGTTCGTTGGTCCTGTAGGCCGATGGCGAACCTGTTCGCGAGAACAAGAGAGTTAGAAACAGGCGTCCTTTGAAGGAAACAAGCTCAAAGATGCTGCAGCACTCGTGCGTTTCTTCGGCGAGAAGAGCAGCAGGTTTGCGAGCGAGGTCCACCAAGCCAGAAGTGCCCGAATATCGGTTGTGAGGTTACTCACCGGGCATGAACGGGGTAGGCGAAGACAGAAATGGGGAAACTAGAAAGAGAGTAGGAGATGGGGAGTAAGAGGGAGAGACGAGACTGGGACTCAGAAAGTCAGACTCTGTCGCTGATTTTGTTGCGGGGGTGAAGGAGGTAGATGAGGAATGTTGACGAGGTACGGGGCAGTGGTGTTGCATTTCTCGCATGCCCAGGTCCGTCTGATGGAGAGAGAGATAGCAAAGCCAGTCTGTCTCCCTGCAGGCCAGGTACGGTACGTGTGTTATGAGTGTTGAAGGGAAGACGACGACGACGAGTCTGTGGCGACAGAGAGGTTCGGCCGGACAGATCCACACGGGAGGGAACAGGGACCTTGGGAAGATGGATATTGCTTTTGGTCTGCTTGCCGCACTAACAGGAAGCTCACGTACCAATAGCTCCGTCTTGGGGATCCCGACTACCCTCCCTTACAGTAGTACCCCTCGTCGTTTCTTTTGGAAGAGGGCTCTGCGTCCTTCCCTAGCCAGTGGAGATAATCTGGTCCACGAGTAGCTTTTGGCGGAGGAGGAAGAAGCGGGCAAGGAGGGACTCAAGACCGGGTGGCATTTGTGGGGATGAGGGGAGGGGGGTGTGTATGGTAAGGGTACCTAGGTATCCGTACAGGAAGCAACCTGAACGTGGTTATGGATTCTTGTAGAGGACTGGCAAGGCTGGGCAGGGATAGGGACCACCGTTGGAGATGCGAGGTTCCAGTTGTCTTATGAGCAACAAGGTCTCATTCATCTGAAGAGAAAAGGGTGGGGAGCAGGAGTCAGTTGTTCATTGAGGAAGGGTGTTGCGCGTGTTTGAGTGGCTGTAGGTATTCGTGGATGGTGATGATGATGTATAGGAACCGCTTCAGCTGGCAAGAGTTGGCATGCAGTTGGGAGGAGAGACTTGCTTCATAGAGAATTTGGGGGTGTGGCAAGGGAATAAGGCTGTCGCTCAAGTTGGTGAATGAACTGCCCTTTTCTTGCTACCCAGACACCGTGGATAGGTAGCGTGGTAGCTTAACCAACTTGTAGCCCAAAGGCAAGACACGGGGCTGTAGTGTCAAAAGTGAGAAGCAAAAGAAGAGCGAAAGGTCTCTCATGCAGGGAGACTGAAGGGGAGAGACCGTTCGTAATAGGGAAAGAAGGAAACGGCCGTTGCAGGAAGAAGAAGGGGAATGACAAATGACAGGGAACATCGGGAAGCTCAGGGCGAGGGGCCTGGATCCATAGATGGGTAAGAAGAGGGCAGAAAAAGAGAGAAAGACTGAGATTGAGGACAGGAAAAAGGAATTATGGAGGGGACTTACTCGTCAAGATCGACCGTGATGAGCGGCAGCGCAGGAGAGGCAGTACCAGGGGATTGCTAGGTAAGTAAGGTACCTTACGTACAGATGATGTACAGCACAACCAAAAGACTCGCAAGAACAGGTGTTTCTATCCGCAGAGAGGTTTTGCGGTGTTGGCAGGCTTGGCGGGAAACATATAAGCAGTGAGGCGATCACCGCTTGTCACTTGTTGCTCGCGATATTGGAAAGATGCACGCTTATTAGGGCGGGAGAAGCTTCAGATTGACTTTTGCGTTCGGACAATAGAGGTACTGAGAAGAGAGGAAGCGAGAAAGAAAAGAGTGTGTGTGAGTGTGTGTGAGTGTGTGTGTGTGTGAGTGAGTGCGTGAAGGCGTGAGTGAGAGACAGACTGCGGGAGGGGGGTATCGTAGAAGAGAGTGAGAGTGAGAGTGTGAGAGAGGCTTGAGGCGTGTGTCGATCAACCGTAGATGGGATTTGATGTCTGCGAACCACGGATTAGCGTACTGTGATTGGCCATAGCTCCTGTGAGCAGCTGCAGCAAACCCAATGAGCGGGAGGGTTGGGATGAACGAGAGGAATGGCTATAGACCGACTGTGGCATGTGGCCAGGGTTAGGATGGACCGGGGCTCATCTAACGGCATGGAGGGGTGCGGTAATAGTGTGTGCAATCGGGATACAAGCGGCACGCTCCAGTGTCACTGGATCTGGCTTGGGATACTACCGACCGGCTGAGCCCTTGCATGCGTCCGTCCGCACCCCCTCAACCACCGGAGACCTTGCACAAGACCTGTCAGGCAATGTACAAGTGCGAATGTACACGAGGGAGACCCCAGGCTAAACCAACCCGTCATCCAATACAAACCCTGTGTGCTCGTGCCTTTTGAAAACGGGGGGGAGGCATTTGGGAGGACATGAGGGGGGGGCCAGACGAGAGGAGAAGATATGAGAGTGGCAGTCCTCCGTACAGTGAGAGAGAGAGTGTGTGTGCGTGCGAGAACTCAGAAGTGCATGAAGCAAGGTTGGTGAGCCCATGCCACAGATAGCGTAGCTGAAAGAGGGCACATTTTGCTAACATGGCACCATCATCATGGACACCTACCAAGGAAAGGCACGGGAGCCGGTGGAAGATCAGGTGTGGGAAAAAAAAAAGGAGGAGATCGGGAGATCCGCATGGAGGGATGCAGCAAACCTGGCTATAGAGAGATGAGACTTACATCTGATTCAAAACTCAGAGTGAGATCCAGGGACCGGACCGGCTTAGACCTGATGTCTCTCACGATCGTCTTTGAGATAGGTATCTGGTCTGCGGCCTGCCCACCTCTAGCTAAGTATATCCGTAGATAGCGTACGATCAGCGTGCTTTCTGGAGGCTGAAATCCAATGTGCCAATGTCTGCGCCGGTCGAGCGTACAACAGCCAACAGCAGGGCCTGGGAGCGTTGGGTTTGGCCGGTGTCGTCCGCGGCCGAGATGAAAGCCGACGGAGATCTATGGAGATCTTGAGCCCAGCAAGGTATAATACTCCTAGGTATCCGTATCCGTACAGCAGGTACACTACTGGTACGGTACTGCTTCGCCTCGACCGAAAAAAGGTCGTTGGGGGTCAAATTACTCGTCGGTGTCGCTTCGGCTGCTCGGGCTTCCGGGGCGCATCTGCCAAATGACGATCTCTGATGCCGCTGCGGAGTGGGCGCAAATTGTCCCGACTGGGAGTGCTGTCAAAAAAAATAAAAAATAAAAAGTCGCGATAAACGGTGAGGTACGGAGTACTCGGTAATGTGAAGAAACCCAGACAGAATTGCTTTGCACCCCCTGAATATGCTTATTTCTTCCTTCGCCTTGGTCTCAGAGGGTCGATCAATAACGCGTGATACTCTCTACCGGTAGCCTGTATTAGACAATCAAGAACTAATCAAGGGTGCTGGTGAAGATGGGGGTTCAAGCAAGGCTTGCGCTCTTCTCTGTTGCCGTATGGGTAGGTAAGTACACTTACGACACTGCCTCTCCTCTGAGCTGAGGTCTGCCTCTGCCTGTTGCCTGTACGCGAGCGTCAAGAAGACGCCGTGGAGTTTCTGTGCCTCACCGGGGGAGGGGGGGGGGGGGTTGAATCTCGGAGCTTTCCTGCCCTGCCCCTGCCCTGCCCTGCTCGTTTCTTTCTCGATGTTTCCTGTCACCACTAATTGGTCAGCCCAATTGCTAATAGTGCAGGTGAAGCACTCGGCCCCGGGGGCGATCAGTGGATTCATCCTCCCGCTGGAGAATAGCGTGATTGTAACCTCGGCGGTGACAGAGAGGACTGTCGGGTCAAGTCGTTGTTTGAAAATGAGGGGAGCGTGTGCTGGAGACTTGACGACACTGATCATGTCAAGAATTGGTTGGCGATGCGCAGATGCACAAGGCATCGAAAGAGGTAGAGGCGGCGCCGTGTTGCTGCCATCTCAACCTCTTGCTTCAACCTTGGGTTCTTGATCTTCTCCCACTGCAGCCCATCGCAGCCCAGCCAAGCATGTTTGCAGGGCCAAGCCGGGGTTTCTCTGCCTTCAGTGGTATGTTGACACTCGGGCTCCCCTCCATGTTCCCTACGCATACACTACTTGACTACCGCACTACACCCCCTTGCAGCCAGAAGGAGGCAGCAATGCTGCACTAGAGGCTAGAGACGGGATGATCGACGGCGGGAAGCAAGCCAGGCGACGACGCCTGTCGGATGGTCCAATAAAGCTAGGCGGCTTTGCAGACCCGGGCAGTTGACTGAGATCAAATCCCCGTCATTTCTGCCCGAGCAGGGCCCCCCAGCGCAGCTGAACGAACGCCCTGGTCGATATGCCTCCACAAGGACCCAAGTGCGTGAGTATGTGTGCGTGTGTGCGTGCGTGTGGAGGGAAATGTTTGGGGGTTTCGACCAGAGCTGTCACCGAGGAGATCATCTAGCGAGCTGTACTGCCGAGGCCACTCTGTCGGTCGACGCTGATGAGGTTCAAATCTGGGCGAATCGAAACCCAAAACTCACCCATCTTGTTGTGATCCGTCTCGGCCTACGAGCCAGCACTGTGTGTGTTTCCCAGGACTCGAAAAGCCATGGCAGTCTCCCGTGTAAGCCTTGACGGCGGGGGGCGGGACGGGTTGGCGCCATGACCGGCCATTTTATTGCTTGGGTAGAGCAGCGCAATCAAAGATGGCTGGCTCAGCCGGGGGAACGTGGAAGGGGTCCAGAAAAGAGAGTTCAAGACTCACGGCACAGAATTGGCAAGGCCTGGCGTGGCCTGGCGGCGTGGGCCTGTGAATTGGCGGCCGTCTTGTACGGGAATAGGCGGATCTGTGTCTGGCTATCTGCCCGCCTCCGCACGTCAACTCAACTTCTTTCCGTAGCGCCCGTGTCTCGCTGTCATGTCAGGCACAGACTTACTGTTCACAACCCAATTCCCCTCCCCGTTGGATGGGCCTTCTTCACGAGGTGCCTAGTGGGCTGGCTTGGTGGACTTGCCGCTGTTGGTTCGTTCCTAGTGGTTGTCGGAGAGTCAACAAGCGTGAGACTCGTGTCTGAGACGACTGCACCTAATTCCAATTGACGGGCGGTAGCTTGGGGTGAGATGGGAAAGGCGGGCGATGCCGCAAAGTGAAATGCGATGGGTCGATGACAGCCAGCAGGGGGGTGTGGGAGTTGTCGACGATGACGACGACCGATACCAGTTGGTGATGAAATCAGGACGGGTTGGGCTCCAGCAAATAGAGATTCCAGTGACCGTGACTAGTGTCGAATGGTTGGCTCGCAGTGGGCAGGCGATGAGATGGCTCAACGTCGACGATAGCCTGGGAACGGTTGCGGTCTTATATTCAACGTGGGTGGTTTTGGAAAGGTTGGTGGCTTCCCGCCGCGGCGTCCTCGCTAGACTCGGTCCAACATGGCAAAGATACAAATCGATGTCTTTTCGAACACGTTGGTGTAGCAAAGTACGAGCTCAGAGCGAGTACCGACGAACGAGCAGATGGCTGCATTCGCAGGCGACGCGAGAAAATGGCACACGGCCGCTGTCTACAGGCTCGAAGCAATAAGTGCATGGCCTTGGTTGCAATTCTTTCGGTTGTCGTTGGTGCTTGCTTGGCTTGCTCAAGTCCATGGGGTTTGTGTTCCCAGCCCGACAGTCGGCCAGGCGACATCTCGAGAGCCACCGTTCCGGAAGTGGAGCGGGCAGCCATTTGCCCATACTGTGTTGGGTGCAGTCACGGCCCCCATCCATGCCATTGGCACTGAAAACTAGGATGACAAAAGTGAGGACGTCCCAGTCCTGAGGTCCGGGGAGCGATGTGTGCATTCGTGAGGCAAGTCACACAACCTAACACTGCACAGGCACGCATGTAGCGGCCAGCGGCGGGTGTTACAGGAATTGATCTGGCGAGTTGCTCCTGCAGAAGACACAGTCGGCGACTCTCTTCAAGTTGAGTTGAAGAGATATTGAACGATAGGCGGCAAAGAAGGTGGCTACAGTGACCCCCTCACAAAGCTTGGCTCGAGGCGCCCCTGGGTTGGTCGCCAGGACTAGGGTGACGACGAAGATGGTAATTCGTGACGGTAAGGCGACGACTGACACCGGTAGTGTGCAGAGTAGCGCAAGTGAGGCGGATAGGGCTCGTCTGACGGTCAAAGTTTGAGAGGGCCAACTCGAGTTGCCAAGATGGAGGCGACAGGACCATCAAGGCGAGGGTTCCTTCAGGCTTCAGGGGGCCAGGAGTCATGCCGTTGCCATGTTTGATGGACAGCATGACGGGCGAGCGAAGCTGGGCTAGCAATTGCAAGGCTAGGTAGGTATCGGGGCGTATGATTCGTACGTATGCGTACTTGATAGCGTACGTTTGGTCAGATAGACCAGGTTCAAAGCCTCGTGGGATCATTCCATTGCCCCCTTTGGAAAGACTCGGGTGTTTGGAGAAGACTGGATCGACGGCTAAAGGAGGATTACAAGGAGAACCCTTGTTGCAGATCTCGCAGACAGGCGGTGCGGCGGTGGTGAGCGGTAAGCACCCAATCTCTGGCTCGCGAATGCTGTTGCTGTGAGGTTGTGGGCGACATTGAAGGGGGGCGGAGGGGGGCGCCGAGGTAGCTACACCTACTTACTGCGTAGTGGCAGACAAGGCGGCGGCAGATGTAGGTACTCGGTAAGGTAGAAGAAGCATGACAATTAGAGACGCATACGGCCGTGATGGCGGGGACGGTGAGGGAGGTAGGCGTAGTAGGTAGATGGTAGCGGAGCGTTGGAGTCTCAGTCTCCCATGGTGGTAAAAGTGGTGAGAGGATTGAGGAAGAGGAAGAGGAAGAAGAGGAGCAGGAGGAAATGGTCCCATGGAATGAGCCACCATCCATGCCGTCTGTGTTGTGTGCCGTCTAAGGTACCTTATCGTCCATCTCGCTACCTTAGTGCGCGCGGGAGGAGAGCGACGGCGGGCGGGAAGGAGGAGGACAGACCTCTTCCAAGAATGGACGGACCTGCCCTGACCTGCCCTGACCTGAGGAACAAACTCGATGTACCTACCTTACCTGCCTTACACATGGAAGTCGCGTCGGAGGCCGGGCCTTCCCTCCAGCCTCTAGGTACCTCTGTATCTCCCTCACTTCCATTCCCAGCAGTCAGGCAGGAACCCTGTCACCGATCTTTCCTTTCACGCCTTCCACGCCTTCCATCTCAGAGGAATTGAGCCATCAAACATACCTTACACAGTACCTTAAGGTAGGTACGGAGTAGATAAGTAACCTAGGTACCTAAGGTAAGGTAGGTAATGTACGTAAGGTAGGGAACCTAAGTAAGGTACCTGGCTTACCTAAGGTAGGTAAAGTCCCGGCCGCACCAACACCGCCCCCAAAGCCCCGACGTGGATAGCGCAAGGCAAGGGCCGCTGTCAGTCTGGTCCCGGCGGATTTCCAGCAGACATCAGGCGAGTTTCAGCGACCATGTGCCCTAGACTGCCATGGCGGCGCTGACTGTG
The DNA here is from genome assembly GCF_030869225.1 of Colletotrichum abscissum. Classification (NCBI taxonomy): domain Eukaryota; kingdom Fungi; phylum Ascomycota; class Sordariomycetes; order Glomerellales; family Glomerellaceae; genus Colletotrichum; species Colletotrichum abscissum. The sequence goes on from NW_026850526.1 coordinate 102,941, forward strand.
CCGATAGTAACTCGCCTCCGTCCACTACCTACCTTGGGTAAAGTACGTAACGGACTGCTCTCTGCCTTACCTTGAGCTAAAGTAGGTAAGGAACAAAAGGTGAGAACAGTACCTCACCTACCCGTACCTGCTCAAGGCCGGTAAGGAAGGCACTCAGCGAATCCCTACCTACCCAAGGTACCTAGGTAAGGTAGTAGTGAACCAAGACGTATCGATGTATGTACATTGCGAGGGTAAGGTAGGTAGTCATCTATGGAAGCGCGGGCAGGCACGCCATACGACGGCTTCCTCGTCTTTCCTCCCTGCCTCACTCCCTTCCTTCCTCGAATCTCTTCACCTTTCCACGCCATGGAAGGAAAAGGCCATGTGTCTAAACAGCCAAGGTAGATACTTCTCTCAAGGGCAGGAAGATCCCAAGTCAAGGCACCTGCCCAGTTAGATCTCGCACTTTTACATCCATGTGCCTCAGGTTACTTACTTCTGTGACAACGACATCTTCCTCCCTCACGGCCACCCTCAACCCAATATCGTCCTCCACCATAACCACCACGAGCAGCAACGCATCATCACCGCCACAAGTCCAACATCTGATGATTTCTTCCCCCGCTTCTGCCGCTAACACTTTCTTATTCCTTCATCGAGTCCCGTCCTCCAGGTCCCGGAGAGTAGGGTCCCCCCTGACATTTCCTCCTCACTTCTCGCCATCCTTTTGCGGCTTGCCCTCCAGTCGCCTCATCAAGCAAGCAACCAACAAGCTTCAACCATCAAGCTTTACCTTGGGCACTCTCCTCTCTGTTCATCTCCCTCTGCTGCTGCTGCGCCGCAACCTGCATTCTCCCTCGCCTGCTAGGGAGCGTGCCTCGCTAGTGTGGGAGCCAACGAGCCAACGAGCCAACGAGCCAACGAGCCCTTCTCTGCAGCCCGCCGTTTCGATCCTCTTCCACATCCGACTTGCTGCTCATCCGCCTCCGCTTCGGCTACACTTGCACTTTGCTTGCTGGAAAAAGCATTCATCCCGAATTCGCAAAAACACCACGAGCCTCGACTCCCTCTAGAGTCTAGAGCGTCCTCCACGGGTACTCCACGAGGTCGACATGCCCCTCGTTAGTCTACCTCGCATCGAGGCGCCCAGCTAATCCCTCGGGTACTACTCTGTACAGGGCCATCCATGGACGGATCCTCCCAGGCCCGTTGTTATCGTCATCATCTCGACTCCATCACGCTGTTCTCGTCGCTCTCTTCACCTCCCAATCCTCCCTGGCTCGCCATCTCTCACTCCATCCTACAACGCGAAGCCGCATGCGTGCTCCCTACTTACCCATGCACACCATGCGACAACGCTACCTAACACGCCGTCTTCTTCGTCTCCCGGTAGGTATTCTATACAGTAAGTCAAGGTAGGCAGAGCCTGCTTCTGCTTATGCTTATTGACCTGCCCCAAGGGCTATTTGTGCGTATCTCGCCCAACACAGTCGGCCGCCTTATTCCTAGAGCAAATACAATGCCGGCACCATTCGCCTACGGCCGTAAACATCGACCTCGGGCGCCTCCCTCTACTCGTTTAGATAGCGCCATCCACTTGCCATGCCTAGCAGGCTCGACACCATCATTGGCAACATTGGATGGAAGCGGACGAGACGTAGGCCACAGGCTCTGCCGTTCATGCTCCGGTCGGCCTACTGTCCGTTCATCATGGCACATCCGCCCGATGCCAATACGCTTGCGGGTGCGGTTGCGGTTGCGGTTACGGGTGCGGTTACGGGTGTGGCAGGTGTCCAATCATGGCATCACACCTTGGCTCCGACTTTGGCTCGCTTGGCTTGTCTCTCGCCACGACATTTACCATGGCCCTGGAAAGCGTGGTCTTCTACCTTAGTCCAGCCAATCTCGCGCGACACACACAAGCCCACCTTGCTTGCCCTCTCACCGACGGTCTCTCGCTTGTTACCGTTTTACCACTTCATCTTTGGTGCAACTTTGCCCACTTGTGCCCTGGTACAATCTTCCCTAACGCAATCCACCTGCTTCGTCCTTGTCACCATGTCTTTGATATGCAAGTCATCCCGCCAGGGTGGGAAGGGGCAGACAATCGGTACCTTGCCTTCATTGCTGCCTCGAGGCCCGCATGTTGCAGATTCGCTTCCGAGAACTAAGGTAGGAAACTCGACATGCTGATTTGCGTGATGCGAGACATTTCTACTCGGGCCCACCTCGTGGCCGTAACGGAAGGCCCAGGACCGTGGATCCAGGACATCATGATGAATAGTTCCTTCTATTCTCGACCATATCAGTTGAAGGCCATGGTACGCATGATGTTGTCCGTAGTCCACGGTCACGGCAACGGGGGCGACGCTACGTGAGCACTCGAGGTAATTAGATGAGGCATTCTCTAGGCTTTGGCAAACAGGACAGAGCCGTTGCTTGAGAGCCTAAACGCGAATTAGCGCTCCCCCGAACCTGGCAGCTGAGCCCCTCAAACATGCTACCCATGGGCCATTCCTTACCATGTCTTGGGTCGCGTCATCTGAGATAGCGTTCACCAACAACGATGCCGAACAGGTTCAAGAGAATGGATTGCGACCCTGTTGCTGTCGACCGCCTGTCCGACCACAGGCCAATGTGCGGGAGCGCGTTGCAGCACTGAACGCCCTGTTTGTTGAGACGGGGCTATAGGCATTGGGAGTTACCTAATCCGTTTTCCCAGAAATTCTGTACGGAGTACCTACTCCTTGATTCGCATAGCAAAATGCCTTGCTGCTGCATGCATAACCATGGATACGCTACATTCCGGTATGGTGAACTTACCAAGTTACCAACTGAGCTCTGGAACGACGTGTTTAGCCGCAAAAGCGTCTCGGCGGGGTGAGGGCGATGATCGCGAGAGAGAGAGAGAGAGAGAGAGAGAAGGTCTCACCTAATAAGATCATGCACCTCCATATTGGCCTTGAAGCAGATCTTGCGCTCACCCTCGCAACACCCTCGTCTGATACGACCGCTTTCTTCAACGCCTGCTACCATCAAACTGCTGTGCAACACCATTCTCCAGTGCGGGAGGCGGCAATGTGGTTGATCGTGCTCGAGACACCATGATTGGTCTGTGTTCCGAGCTGAGCTGGGAGAGAGTCGTGGTTGGTATGCCGAGCATGCGGCCTTGTGCCACAGTCATGTCGTTTGGACAACTGCCTGGGGCTCAAAAGAGAACCTTCCTTGCTCATCCATGGTTACTTTCAGCTCGGTATGTTGGTACAGTCCTCGGCTTGCATACGGATAATGGCTGCTGCCGTGTCTTCACTCTCGCTAATCTACTCCAAGTATGGCCTTGTTACCAGCACAGCAGCCACACACTTCGGCATAACCACGTCTCTGGGTTCTTTCGCGCTGTTGCCAACGCTCTTGGCAGCCTCACGAAAACCTCCAATTCATGCAATGGCGACCTTGTTTGTCACATGACGGCATGTAGAGGTCGAGCAACCCTAAGCGAGAAAGTGAGCCATGGCCTTGATTTTCCTGCTCCTTCAAACTTGTTATTCAAGAGACGGCTGTCATAATCGGTATCTGGGCTCGACGTACCCAACAGCAGAAAGACGTCGGACCTCAAAAAGGCAGTATACAACTTACCTCGATGGGACCGTTTCCTTTACGCCACAGTATGACAGCTTGATCATTACCTCTCATGCGCACTCGGCAAAAGACGTTATACGACGTGTGCCCCGGACTACCTGTGCGACCTTGTTATGCGAATTCAGCCAATGCACTGATTTGTCCACGAACCAGTCCTTCGGATACTGGTTCGTGGATCGAAGACACCAGGCTCGAAAGACTTGTCTCAACTACCCGCCCCTGACTGCTGGATCTGAGGGGAACTTCGTGCTGCTTGCCGTCGAATAAGGCACATGCCGGGCGCACACCTCAAAAGATCAATACCAACTTTACGCTCAATGACTGCAAGATTCAGGCGCTTCGCCAGCTGTATGTTGCATATCAGATTGCGTGCGCAATCGATTGTTGGGCAAAGTATCCTATGTATCTTCAAGTCCTCGACTCAATTGACGCTGCAGCATAGCACTGCTTTCTCTGGGCAGCGCCATCTCACATAAACTTTGTTGATACAGCAATTCCAATCACGACGCGCGACAAGTCCCCGGCAGCATTTGGACTGAGCACTTGACTTGTGGCCTGTCGTACCGGACGAGATCATCCCTGTATTCTGGCTCTAATCGGTAACGGCAGCATCATCTTCTCGACGCGATTCTAGAGCTCGTGGTAGAACCCGTGATTCCAGACGACTTTGAGCGGGCGCCAGGATCGTAGCACGACAGTATGGCACGCAAATGACCTGGTCGCACCGTTCAAGTCTCTGGAAGCTCTGCGGGTTGCCGTCAGCATACCTCATCTCGGTTTGTTTTTCCACGATCCTGCAGCAAGGCGTGTGCAACCAATCAGCAAAAAGAAAGGAACACAAGAGGAACATCTTCTGTGTAGATGCTCGCAAAGATGTGTTGCGTTGCGTTGCGTTTCCGTACTCTATACGGAGTACCGTGACTACCGTACCTCACTCTCGTTTAGACCTGGTCTGGTGACACGACCAAATTTTCTTTTACTCGGGATGACCATGCTGGCAATGCTGGAGTCGCCCCCGACTCCCCGTTCGTGTCATGTCAGTCGGCCAAGAAGAACTTTCCAAGATAATATGAGAAAGTGGAGAGATGTTGGAATAAGAAACGAAGGCGTTTCGTGGCGTTGGGCGTTACTGGACTAGACGTGTCGTGAGGAGCTAATTCAGCGTGGGGATGACCAGCATTCGAATTGTTTTGCGAGTCTATCGACCTATTCTGTCGCCATTTATGTGGCCCAAGACGATGCTAACAGGCTAACCGGATAGCTAGCTCATCTACGAAAGTGTCATTGTCAAACTCTAGGCCTCCCTGTTCGGTAAGTCGTGCCTCTAGCGACGGGACATCATCAAGCCCGTGGTTTACGCAGCCAAGGGTGCCACGGGCAGCCGCAGCGCCAACACGGCTTGGCTCATTGCGTTGGACTGTGGACACAGTGGGCCAAGGTACGGACACAGTTGATTGCGATATCTTGAGCGACATAGCACTAGCCTGCCGTGCTTCCAGATCTTTCAGGATCCCGGTCGCTTCTTCCCCTCGACTCTTCAGTCTCACTCTCATGTGAATATGGGGGTTCACGAAACCCAATGGCTTGGCTTGGCTTACCCGTGAAGTTGCCGCTCACAATCTCGACTGGGTCTTCCTCTACCGCACACTTTCTGCCATCCACGCACGGCGTGCCTGGTGCTATTGGTCCCGCGTTGATAGCTCATTAGCCTCACCGGTTGTTGTTTGATTTGCGACCACGTGGGAGGAGTAATGATCGCCAGGACTAGCCCCTCGAGGGCTACGTTTCGCGTTTCCGTCGTGCCCAGAATGGGTCGACCTCCAATGATCCAGAGTGCTTCAAATTCCAGGCCTAGTCGAGCTTACAATCACGCGGGAGAAGCGGGCAAATTGCTCTGGGATGGTCGTCGCTCGAGACTACCTAGACGAAAGACCAACCTAGTCAATAGTCCCTCGGGAACGGGTGACCAGCGACGACGACACAGTAGAGATCGACGACAAGCATTACCTTGCCTTGGCTCTTGGGGACGACTCCATCCGATCGGCCCAGAACTGTAAAAGCTAGGGTGCAGGGGGGAGAAAATCTCCCAACTCACCGTTACTTTGGGGAGGGGCGAGCCAAGACGGCGAGCCTGCCAGTACATAGAGCATCATCAGGAATAGGCACAATGCGCAGGAGACGAGTTCCCCCTAAGCCGCCCCTGGTGGCATCTGCATGTTCCCGTACACCGACACAGGTTTATGGCAGAGAGCGGTGGGAAGCTGCATCATCTCGAGCAAGTATGTTCATCAGATGATGCAAAGAGCTTGAACATGCGGTCCTTGCTTGCCGCGCTTCACGCATACTCCACCTTCATCGACTGCCAACCTGACCTTGCGGCCGTGTCTGGCTGATGGTTCACTTCCGATGACGGAACAGATGGGTGCCGCTCCTCAATATAGACTGGAGAATCGAGACCAGGAATATCTACCCAAAATCCGTGGTACGGGTCCCCTTGAGCCAGTCTGCCGCCCCAGCTGCTCAGCGCGACATCCGAGGGCGGGAAAAACAAAGTTAGACACCAACTCAACACACACGTCTACGGAGTACTCTTTCTTAGATCCAAGGTGTCATGCCTAGCTGAGGCGCAAACCGCGCTCGGTAGCCCTCCCACTGCCTCCCTGCTGGGTGGGGGCTGGATGACACCAAACGAACAACGGGATCTACGGAGTACGCGATGGCGCTTCCTAATTTGACGCGTCCTTCGAACAGACTGAGTCCGGGTAACCTAAATATACTGCACAGTATTACATGCTTTTTCTGGCTTCCTTTTGGCTGCATGACCTGGATGGAGACTCTGCACAACGGTTCGGTCCCAGCACGACGGCTTGGGCGATGTTCTCCAGGGAAGATACGAGTCTGACGACATTGCTGCAAGGCATGCCACTCAATCCCAAACCGCACGACCTCCGTACCTCACCATCGCGCCTTTCCCTGCCTGCTAACTCATACGAGGTATCACTGTCCTCTGTAGCGCAATCGGCTCTTTGGTGGTCGAAAAAGTATAGCATGGGTCACCGTGGCTCTCACAACAGCCCTCTGGGCTCTACCACCAATCTCTCGGCCAGGCATGTCACCAACACCCTGCAGGTCTCGATCAGAGTCAGTCTCGCTCGTAAAGGTCCTCTATTGGTCCAACCTCTTATGACCACCTAAGCCCCGAGGGAGTGAGGCGTTCTGCTGTGCCCTCGCGGCGATCCCACTCCTGGTTTCTTTTCTCTCGCTCCTTGTCCCTCCCTCCCTCCTTCTCCTCATGTACGGATGTACCCGAGAACTGTGACCTTCCACAGAGCAGGGAGTTGATCATAGACCAACTCGAGGCGTGGTATTTGCGAAGCTCAGTGGGGAGCCCAAGGAGGGGCGTGGGGTGTGAAGAAAGCAGCTACCTTATGTTACTGCAACGCCTCGGGCCACATCTTGCAGCCTCTTTAGTTTTCTTGGCTTCTCAGCAGATCAGACGCTCCTCACATCTGCAAGACCTGTTGACAAATTCTCCTCAGGGTTGTGGCTTTTCTTGGAAAGAGGGGCTGACTCGTTACTTCAGCTGTCGACTGAACGGCCAGGCACTTTTGCGGGTGACACTTGATCAGGGACATCGACTGCAGCTCGTCCGTATCGTGGCTCAACGACATGTACCCCCCTCGAGCGCGACATGGCTCTAGATTGAAAACCTATGGAAGTATTCTTTCCAGGAAACCTAGCAACAGCCAATGACTTTTTCGTCTCCAGTGACGGCACTTTACTGTGAGATCTTTCCATGGAACGTTTCATGGCTATGATGTTCCCATATCAGGATGCCGATCCGGCTCCCACACCACGCCAAACACTTTCCGGTCCTCGGTGCAGAGCACCGACCCCGTGTCGAGGACCTGGTACTCGCCCGGCGTGAAAGCCCTCACCACCATGATGTTCTCGACAATCTGCTCCACGAGC